>NC_048298.1:86168228-86340898 GCF_013100865.1 Trachemys scripta elegans | reverse complement strand
CCCCCCGGCCCGGACCCCGGCTGAGCACTCCCTGGCCCCCCCGGCCCGCTCAGCACCCCCCAACCCCGCCTCCAGACCCCACTTCTCCTACCTGGGCTCCAGCTGAGCTGCTCCTCCCTTCTCAGAATGTAAGAGCCAAGCTGCTGGCTTCGGGCAGCCCTCCCCTGCCTCAGGACCCAGAGCTGGCTGGGCACGTCCCTTCCCCGGCTCCAGCTGAGCTGCTCGGCTCCTCCCACTCAGACTTACAGAGCGAGCTGCCCGAGCCAGCGTTACCGGCTTCGGGCAGCCCCCCCCTGCCTCCAGACCTTGCACCGCCGGAGCAGCTCAGCTGGAGCTGGGTAGGAGAAGTGCCTGGCTGGGGGCTCGGGGTCCGGAGGCAGGGGGGGCTGCCCAAAGCCAGTAGCGCTGGCTCGGGCAGCTTGGCTCTGTAAATCTGAGAGAGGAGGAGTGGAGCAGAGCCACAGTGGGAGAGGAAGTGCCGGCCATTTTCCCGGACATGTGTGGCTTTTCGGCAGTTCCCTCCGGACGGGGGTTTGATTGCTGAAAAGCCGGACATGTCCGGGAAAAACCGGACGTATGGTAACCCTAACATTGATAAAAGTTTCAGTAAAGCGTTTGGAACTAAACACTTTACGTTATCTCTCAAAATTCACAGAAAATAAAAACTGAAACTTCCTAAGATTAAATAAATGATCTGTCAAAAGTTATACACTAAGTAAACCTCTGAAAGGAATGTAGTTTATTTAATCTGCTATATGCCCTACTGGCCTGGTGACAGGAAATATTGCAGAGCTGGCAACTGGCCTAGTTCACCCAGTCAATGGAAACTGGCTTAGCTCATCCAACCAGTCAAAACTTCCCCCATCAATCATCTGGTTCCTCTAGCCCCCATGACCAGACAGTTGGTGTGCAAACAGGGCTCAGCCATTGGAAAAGACCTATCCAGTCAGCTTCTCCTACCCCAGTCCACTTCTACTCCAGTCTCTCAGCCAATGCAGGATTGACTCAACTTTGTCTGTCTGTCTCTTTCCAGGGGAGATGGAAGAGCTGGAAGCTCTCTGGCTTACTGGAATTTGTCACAATGAAAAGAATGAGGTAATGAGCAGCCAGCTGGACATAGATAACATGGCAGGCGTCTTCTATATGCTGGGGGCAGCCATGGCCCTCAGCCTTATCACCTTCATCTGTGAGCATCTCTTCTACTGGCAATTCCGCCACTGCTTCATAGGCGTCTGCTCTGGCAAGCCTGGCATGGTCTTCTCCATCAGCAGGGTGAGTGTCTTCAGAAAATGGAAGGAACAGTGTGGAGATTAAGTCATATAGTTATAGAAATTAGAAATGGGGTAGTTCTACTGGATTCTCTTGGCCATCCCTCTTACACACAGCCAGCATAGGGCTGTTGCCTCCACTGTATTGTCCAGCATTTTGACCACTCTGGCTTTCAATGTTACAAGCGTTGCCAACACTTTCCTTGGGAGAACTGCCTTTTCCTCAGTGTTTCATCATTTCTGCTCTCTCTTGGAATTGGGTAATGGTGAGGCAGTCGTGAAAATGGGAAACAATATATAGAAAAGTTAATGTAACTTTTCTATCCCTCCAAAATTGTTTGAAAGGGCGCTGAATTCTTGGAGGAAAGGTTGTGGCAGTTCTTCTCCATCAACCAATTCTCCTCTGGTTTTAGTTAGAACACCAAATTTAAATTGTCCTGTGTGTTGGAGCGATTCAGATAATTCTGTGAGAAATCAGCACTGTCTTGTGATTGTTTTGAGCAGTAGGAGGTCCCTAATCTAAATTCATACTGTGACCAACACACAAGCCCCTGGAAAAAAGGATAGCCACTTGCCCTCAACACTCAGTGCAAAACCTACCTTAAACATTCCCCTTTCAAGAGTCCCCTTTATCTCTAAATGAGCTTCTCCAGCTAGTCATTTCTGTGTGATCCTTCTTCTCCTCTTGTACATAACATTTGTGCCCCATTTAGAGCTTTCTTTCTCTTCTTCCTGCTTCTGGCATCTCCTTCTGCTTCATTCTGCAGTGAGGTTATAGTTCTGTGTTTTTGATATCACCATCCCTGTGACAATAAAGTGGCTATATGAAGAGTGCTACACTGTTTGGGGGAATTAGATGGCTCAGTTGAATGGGCAATAGGGGTACAAAGTCCTTCTTATATCACCAGTCCCAATCTTATGCCAGGTTGGAGAGCAGGTGGGGGAACTGGATGTGTCAGGAGAGTATTAGCAGAATGCAGATCCTTTTATCTCTTGGTTATTTGTACAAATCTGGGCCTGGTTGTGGTGACTAAAAGTTACTAACCTTCTGCTAGTTGTCGGATGACCTACGTCATGATGTGAAATGACTTGGTGGTCAGTCCACTTTATAATACACTGGTGTTCACCTCATATTTGACATTAGTTGGACCCCAGATTGGTAGTCTCACTAAGGAGGCAGATGACGAATGAGTCATGGAATCTGAACACCTCTCTCACCCATAGAAGTGGTCCTTCTGTGTCATGGCTGAGATGCACTGGTTGGGGAAACATGGAGAAATCTTGCACTGCTGCTGTCTGTTTTGCAGTTGAATTCAGGATTTCACTTTCCAAGAATGTCAATCTGATTCCTGAACTAGGGGTCACCAAATGAAATTAATAGGCAGCAGGTATAAAACAAACAAAGGAAGTATTTATTCACACAATGCACAGTCAACCTGTGGAAATCTTTGCCAGAGGATGCTGTGAAGGCCAAGACTATAACAGGGTTCAAAAAAGAACTAGATAAATTCATGGAGGATAGGTCCATCAATGGCTATTTGCCAGGATGGGCAGGGATGGTGTCCCTAGCCTCTGTTTGACAGAAATTGGGAATGGGTGACAGGGCATGAATCACTTGATGATTACCTGTTCTGTTCATTCTCTCTGAGGCACCTGGCATTGGCCACTGTCAGAAGACAGGGTACTGGGCTAGATGGACCTTTGTGTGGCAGTTCTTATGTTTTATGTCATCAATGTTAGATTTAACCTGAAAGTAATTAAAAAAATCTGTTGTGCCATCGTCAGCTAAACACTAAAGAGCTAAATACCCATTCATCGGTCCTACTCTTTCTCCTCATTTCCTTTTCTAATCTGTGATGATGACAAGAAAAGCTTTCTCCTTTTTAACCAGTCCCCGGCCAGCTTGAGTCAATGATGTCTGAGAGTGAATTTCAGGGCAAAACAAGACTATCCTGAACTCCTTGCATCCACGCAGAAATTCAGTGTTTGCCCAATTCTGAGGCGGCTGTTCTCACAGACATTATCTGTGGTGCTGATGCCCATCTTGGAATCCAAAGTGCCAGCTGCTGGGTTCGAGTAACTCCCACTGACATCAGAGAGCTTTGCTTGTATACTGCAGGGGAGATAGTTTTGCCCTTGGAATTAATGGCTTTTGAAGAGGACCCTTATCTTGTGAGGTATTGATTCCTTCTACCCCAAATAAATGAATGTCTTCCCAAATGGAAACTATCATTATTATCTTTTAATATTTAATCAATTTATTTATACTAGGATAATCCCTAGAGGTCTCAATTAACACAAGGGCCCTATTGTGCTAGGCACTGACCGTACACTTAGTCAGAGACAATCCCTGCCCCAAAGAGCTTATACTGTAATCTAAATAGAAAAGATGGACAAAGGAAGTGTTATTCCCCTTTGATAGCTGGAGACATAGAGAGGCTAAGTGACTTGCCCATGGTCCCACAGGCAGTCTGTGATAGAGCTGGGAACAAACCCCACATTTTTTGAATCCCTGTTCAGTACCTTAACACAAGGCTGTCCTTCCTCTCTAAACTGTTCTGTTGATGAAAGGTGAATGGGAGAAAAGAAGAGAGGGAGAGGAAATGAGAGGGAGCAAAGTAGAGGAAGAGAGAGGGAGAGGAAGGAAAAAAACAGAAAAGCGGGGGGAGCAGGATACAGAGCGAAAGAATACTCAGTGTTGATAGATGCAGGTTTGACCTCATTTCATAGTGATGCAAGATTGGCAAACTCTAGGGTCCCATGCTAGAACAAACCGTTTTCTCTGCTTCCCTGGCTCAGACTCCCCTTAGCTCAGTTCTCCCAGCTCCTTGTCTTCTCCTTTCTGCCCACCTGCAGAAGCACTGATCTCTGTCTCCTCCATTTCATTTCAGGGTATCTACAGCTGCATCCATGGGGTAGCCATTGAGGAGCACCAGTCAGCGATGAACTCCCCCACAGCCACCATGAACAACACCCATTCCAACATCTTGCGCCTGCTTCGCACAGCGAAGAACATGGCCAACCTGTCAGGTGTCAATGGCTCACCGCAGAGTGCCCTGGACTTCATCCGCCGCGAATCCTCAGTCTATGATATCTCTGAGCACCGCCGCAGCTTCACCCACTCTGACTGCAAGTCTTATAACAACCCGCCCTGTGAGGAGAACCTCTTCAGTGACTACATTAGCGAAGTAGAACGGACCTTTGGCAACCTGCAACTGAAGGACAGCAACGTGTATCAGGACCACTACCACCATCACCATCGGCCCCACAGCATTGGCAGTACCAGCTCCATCGATGGACTGTATGACTGTGACAACCCACCCTTCTCCGCTCAGCCCAGGTCCATTGGTAAGAAGCCACTGGACATTGGTTTGCCACCTTCCAAGCATAGTCAGCTAGGTGACCTCTATGGCAAGTTCTCCTTCAAGAATGATCGCTACAGTGGCGGAGGGGGCCATGACGACTTGATCCGCTCAGATGTCTCTGACATTTCCACCCATACGGTGACCTATGGCAACATCGAAGGCAACGCCGCCAAGCGGCGGAAACAGCAGTATAAGGACAGCCTGAAGAAACGTCCAGCTTCAGCCAAATCACGGCGGGAGTTTGATGAGATTGAGCTGGCCTACCGCAGGCGCCCGCCCCGCTCCCCAGACCACAAGCGCTATTTTAGGGACAAGGAAGGGCTACGCGACTTCTACCTGGACCAGTTCCGGACCAAGGAGAACTCACCACATTGGGAGCATGTGGACCTGACGGATATCTACAAAGAGCGGGGAGATGAGTTCAAGCGCGATGCTGTAGGGGGCGGAGGGTCCTGCACCAACAGGGCCCACCACAAGCATGGGTCAGCGGACTTTGGAGGAGCCAATGACCACAAGCATGGTGTTGTGAGTGGAGTGCCAGCACCATGGGAGAAGAACCTGACCAATCTAGACTGGGAAGACCGGCCAGGGGCTAATTTCTGCCGTAGTTGCCCCTCTAAATTGCACAACTATACCCCGGCAGTGGTGGGGCAAAACTCTACCCGCCAGCCCTGCATCCGGTGTGAGGCCTGCAAGAAGGCAGGCAACCTCTATGACATCAGTGAGGACAACTCTCTCCAAGAGCTGGACCAGCCATCTGCCCCGGTGCCAGTGACGACCAGTGCCACCTCCTCCAAGTATCCTCAGAGCCCATCTAACTCTGCCTCCAAGGTGCAGAAGAAGAACCGCAACAAGCTCCGCCGGCAGCACTCCTATGACACCTTCGTGGACCTGCAGAAGGATGAGTCAGCCCTGGCTCCCCGCAGCGTGAGCTTGAAGGACAAGGGCCGCTTTTTGGAGGGGAGCCCCTACGCCCACATGTTTGACATGTCATCCAGCGAGACCGCTTTTGCCAACAACAAGTCCTCAGTGCCCGCCACCAGCCACCACCACCACAACAACCCTGGCAGCAGCGGCTACATGCTCAGCAAGTCACTTTACCCTGACCGGGTCACACAAAACCCTTTCATCCCCACTTTTGGGGATGACCAATGCTTGCTCCATGGCAGCAAATCCTATTTCTTCAGGCAGCCTGTGGTGGCAGGTGGGCCCAAAGCCAGGCCGGACTTCCGAGCCATTGTCACCACCAACAAGCCAGTGGTCTCAGCCCTTCACGGGGCTGTGCCAGCCCGTTTTCAGAAGGACATCTGTATAGGGAACCAGTCCAACCCCTGTGTGCCTAACAACAAAAACCCCAGGGCTTTCAACGGCTCCAGCAACGGGCATGTTTATGAGAAACTCTCCAGTATTGAGTCTGATGTCTGAGTGAGGGGAAGTGTGTGGGGAGCGGGGGAGAATGTGGAGTGTGGGAAGCAGGATGGGGTCAGACCTGGTGCCCATTTGCTGCTCTCCTGGTTCTTTGTGGAACACTGGAGTTCTGAGTTCTCTCTAGGGCAGCACTGGTGACAAGTGCCACCTCTTTCTTTCCCCACCCCCATTATCTCTTTCCATTTTCCCACTCCCTCCTTCCTCCTCCATTCCTGGTCATCACACTTCCGTTGATGTAGGAATTGGGTATCCTCGCTTAGGGTGTCCCAGGTGGAGAAGAAGGTGCGTTTCTGGGCTGAGGCAGGGGAAGCTGTGTGGGCAGGAACAGTGACTGTATTGTTTCATTTTTTTTTTAAACTCCAAACAGCGAAGGGATATGCAAGCGCGTGCGTGACAGGAGGAGAGAGCAGAAGAGGTGGAATGGACACAAAGGAAAATGCTCTATCAGGCAATTCTTCCTAAAACTGTTCAGAAAAAAAAATTGAATACATGGATAAAATGAAGGAGACATAACGTGGGATTGACTTGATGCACTTACATACTGGTTATATTGAGGTTCTCTTTCATTTTTTTTTTCATGAAGACTATGGGGGTTTAGGGCTGAAATATGTATTTGCATATACACTGAGAGATTTACACTGAAATTTGGAATCATTTTCTGGAGGCGGGAAGGGTGATTTGTACGCAGGACTGGCTGGTGGTTCCATGATGGTAACGCAGCCAGCACATCTGTGCCAGACTAGCAAGAGAAGTGGCGGAGGATATTGGGTCTGGGGTGGGACAGCAACGCTGAGGTCAGGAAGCCTGGGAGATGACTTTGCCTTCACTAAAACGAGAGACGCTTGGGGGTGGGAGGTAAGGCTTGGCTTGTTCCTTAGTAATTAACTCATTGTTAATTTTGGGCATCATTAAATCATGGGAGCAGTTTATAAGGCAAGTTGGCTTGTTGGTGGGTATACATGATCATACTATACTTGAAATGTCTGTGAGGAAAACGAAATAATACCACAAACGGAGTGTGTGTTCAGCTAACAAACCCAGCAGGACAAAGGTTGAGAAGCTGGGGAAAAGGCAAAGAGCGTGAGCGTATGGGAGAGACAGAAGTGGAGATCTGTCACCCTGCCACTTCAGGAGATGTCAACCTTGTTTTGGCCAATGTAAAAGTAGAGGGGCAGGTCAGGAAGGGGCCTGATCCCTCCTCCTTCCCCTCCCCCTGCCAGGCAGAGAGAAATATGTCACAAAATGGCACAGGGCGCTCCCTGTTGATGGTAGTACAGTGTTCTGAGTCTGACTTTGAGGGAAAAGGAGGTGTGAGGAAAACGAGTGAGCGTGGCAGCAGCAGGGGACTGCTTAAATGCCTACATGCGCACTTGCTGAATACGGGCTTACGTTTGCTATTGAATGTGCTGTGGAGACACATGGCTTGTCTTCCAGAGGGCAGGCGGGAATGACATAAATAAATGACAACACTCACAGCAGCTATGATGAGGTCTGAAGACTAGAGGTGGTAGGGTGGGGGGAGAGAGAGAGAGAGAGAGAGTGTGTGTGTGAGAGAGAGAGAGAGATTGAGAAATACTAGCACAAGTGCTAAGCTAGAATAGCCTAACGCTGTAGTCAGCTTTTCCAGCAAGCATGGTATCGGTAAAAGTGGTTTTCTTTCCATTGTATCATTTTAGATGCAAACTAAACTAAACTAAATGGAGTGATGGTGAGAGTGAGATGTCCACTTCCCCTTTCATTTGTCTTCTTTAACAGGAGGAACTGAGGTGAGACCCCAGGTCAGCACCTCCCATCCTGAAACTTGTGGTACAGACCCTGAATTTTTTTCATGGATCTGTCCCATTGTCCTGCCAGCCTTCATTCACACGGGGGATGGTTAAAAAAGCCCCACATTTGACTGGGGTGGCACATAGAATTGACCCTACACAGAGGAAGGCAGCCATTTTTTTTCAAGCAACATTTCCTCGAGCTGAGAACCCTCACTCCCTCACACTCCTCACTGCACCACAGGTGATTTTATCTTGCTATCTTTCCTTTTTTAAGCCAACAGAAGACCTCCGTTTTTTTAAAGCTGGGGCTGGGGGGCTGAAAAGTCTCATGGTGTGAGGGGAGGGTGGGCAGGGTGGAAGGTTTGTTTAGATTTCACTGAGGAAATTATAGGGGAAGGAGTTGAAGGGTCTTTGAATTGCCACCCATGGTATCAGGGGAAGGGACCTGCTTATTCCTTCCCTCTCCTCCCTTTACAAGAAAAGCCAAATGAACTAACCTAGCAATCTGCAATCCAGAACACGAGGCGACTGGTCAGAGCCCACTGACAGTGGCCACCAAGAAGGCATTCATTTCATTTGTAAATATTTTTTCTATTGCATTTTGTATAAATTGATGTTTCTCTTCTCGTGAAAATTCAGGTCGTGGGGCAACCAGGGTGGGAGGGAGGGTGGGGTGAGGTTGTTTTTGTTTTGTTTGTTTTCTATGACTTTCAGGCTGTGTATTTGGAAACGGTTTACGCAGGTCGAGGCCGTGCAAATGGGAGAGCAAGAGAAAATCACGTGCACTGTGTTCCCTCCCCCGCCCCAGTACCATCCCTGTCACCTTTATCTTCATGAATTGAAAATGCTGGCATGTCACCTCGATCCTTGCCAGCAGGGTATTCATGCCATGGTGGAAGTACTCCATCTTCCCTATTTGATTATAAACTCTGTTCCAGCAACTGTCTGTAGAATTTGGGCTTCAAGACATTGCGCTGTCTTGCCAGTGATGGGGTTAGCCATCGATTTGGGTGTTCAGTTTGAGTCATCACCCAGTGGTATAGAGACTTCTCCAATACTGCTTTGGTTTACAAATCTTGGCGCTGGGAAAGCTTGCAAGATTTCTGGTACTTCCCAAGGGTTTTTTGGCAGCTGGCAAGAGCAGCATGTCTCTGATGGTTATTTCAGTACTTTCCCCTCACCCTGTTTGCAGCTGGAACCAGGAAGCTCAAAGATGATGCTGGGAGGGAATTAAAAGGAAAACAAACCAAAAAGAAGTCATCAGGACTATTTCAAACCTCTCTAAAGAGTTCAGATTTTGTGTTTTGGTACGGTTCTCATTTTCTCAGAACTGGTTTGCTCCATCCCTAGTTCCAGTGATTGGCAGATAATGGTTTGCCATGATAATTAGATTTAGCATTTACACTGTATAGCACTGCTCATGTTCAAAGTGCTTTGCAAACATTAACCGTGCCATGAGCCACATGAATGCCTCCTCTGAGGACAACTGGAAATGTAGGACTGGCAGCACCAGGCTGGATTATTGGTCAACCTACAGAAGTCTGGTATCTTGCCTTCTGCCATTTCAGGTCAGACCATTAGTCCATCTAGTTAACTATTTCTCCTGCAAATGGCCTTTTCTGGTTGCTTTTTTTTATTTGAGTTCCATGGGTGAGAGCGTTTGGGGCAGGAGGTGGGAAGGGGGTTGTTTGGGGGAGATCATAATCCAGCAAAGAAAGTGATGTGATTAACTCTGTTGTGAGTTTAGGATTTTAGATTCAGTGTTATTTCATTGTAATGAATCAAGTGACGCACACAGGTAATATCAGCATCAGGTGCTCTTTCTGCTAGAACAGAGCCCATGTAATGCTCATTACCTTCCAAAAAAGCAGGGGCTTTCATACCAAAGCCCAACAAATGTTTTACATTCCCCTTTCTGCCATCTCCCTCTCTCCTTTTCTTCCCCTTAGTAAAAGACAATATTTTCTGGAATCTTTATGGGATCGTTTCACACCTCAAAGGCTCTGGCTACTGAAATAGTGAAGTTCAGGTTGAAGGGCAGAAGTCATTGTAGCATGGATGTTACAATGAGCTGTACTGTATGTTTTCAGTCTACCTGGAAGGATCTGGCACCTCTGGCCATGTATTTGCCACATTCCTCTTCATTTGAACCCCACGCATGGTTCCCTGAGAGATGTTCTAATGTTCTCATCATCCCTCTTCTTCTGGAGCATGTATGTATGGCCCTGAAGGAGAATGGGAGGGGAGAAAATGTCCCTAAAATATCAGGACTATCCAATACAAATTTCAGGGTATCTGGCAGCCAAACTTTTCAAGCTGTGGAGCTTTGCATGATGCCCCGTTGGAGTTTTCACGCTGGTTTTCTAAAATAATGTAACATAATATATGCTGATATAACAGTACTCCATCACATACTACATCCCGGCATAGCACAACACACCATGATCCTGATATCAGAACATAATACATCACTTCAAAAATGTAAAGACAAGCTTCAATCAGCACTCACTATCCATCAAGATAATGTGGGTACACCCTACCCCCCTCAAACAAATGTATCACCATCTCTGACGCAAACATATCCCCCATATTTTTGGCACTGGACTCCCCAAGTGGCTTCAGATTGCTCAGCAATTCTCTAGTATAAACTCCATTAGGGAGTTATTTTAATTCTCCCTATATGTGGTGAGGAAGATTCTTCCAGGATGTCCTAAAAGACTATAGAGTGTGATGGTAAAGTTATAGTTGCCAGGATGGGTCATTTTGCTTCAGAGCTCTCCAGCATGCACACAAAAGTTGACCTCCTAATAGCAAGGAGATGCCCACACCCATCCTGGATAGAGGCCCCTTTACCCTAGGGTTGTTCCTCATAGTGATGGTACCAGCAAGAGAGAGTAAGGATGTGATACTGGTGACAGGTTGACATGGTACCTCAGGGATCTTGCAGGCAAGTCTTTGCTTTAGAGCTTTCTATAAAATGTGGCATGCCCTCCAACCTACATTGTTTATTAATAGATGTAAGCAAGCCTGAGAACATGGCCAAAGATCAGACTGAGGCCTGTCACACACCCTTTGCTCCAGTCAAGCAACCATGGGGAGGGGTTTACATTTCCCCACATAGATTTGGTTGCCAGAAGAGGGGAAAGCGTGGGGACAGTGCTGATGAGGGAACTTTGTGCTGACCATCCACACTCTTGGTCTAAGGATGTACACATGAACATTCCTGCTCTACCCAAGCTAGAGGCATGGAAAAGCCTAGGACCCAATTAGATGATTCGTGGCACATGAATGACTCATATTGAAGTCCCTGGGAGTTTTGTGCATCAAACTTATGGCATGGTCAGGCTCCTGGCTCACTGACAGCAAATGGATAAGGACTCAAAGCCATGTCCTTCCCCCCACCATCTTCCATAAGTGCTTCCCTGCTGCTGATCACATCTGGTATGTCCAAGTGGACCACACCTACCATGCTGGTGGATGCTGCAGGGCACATCAAGAAAGTAACTAGAGGGACCCAAGCTGTGTCCCCACAAGGGCTTATTTCCACTTTGCAACCAAATAAACTTCCAAGCCATATAGCCCCACCTCATCCATTCACTCACACCAAGGAAAGATTGGGATTATGACTGGCTCAGCAGCAATCCCAAAATTATTGTTTCATCTTCATCACAGGCTGTCTGGAACTCATCAAGGCTAGTCACAGACGAACAGGGGCATCTCTCAGAAAAACAAGATCACTTTTTAATGGGCTTTGGGTCCCCTCTCCATCTCTCAAGCATCCCCAGCTTCCTCTCTTAACCACAACGTTTGGGTGAATTCTCACACTTTTTGGTGGTTACAGACAGCAATGCGGACACGGAAATAATTTGGGTTTATTAGCAATGCCCAATAAATAGAAAAGTGAAACCATCACTGTGTATCATGGGAAACAGAACTCATGATAAACTCCAAAAGCACAGTTCTCTACCCACTGAGGTAAAGAAGAATCGGCGTTAGCTATTAGTAGTTATGGGGCTTTTAATCTGTATTTGCAGGTTTCCCACCATTCAAAGTTGAAACAGGTAATGCTGATTAACACTTGAGCAAGTCTGACATTCCATCCCATAGGGATGGACACACACACACACATGAAATAATATGCATGTGAGCAGATCTGACATTAGCAGGAGGCAGTGGCGCGTGTGCACACACAAAAGCCAGTACACTGCAGTATGCTTTGTGACTCTTTCTGTCCCAAGATGCATCTTCTCAAAGTAGGAACAATCTGACCTTTCCTAATGTTCTGCTGGTAGTTATTTACTTAATGTATTCATTTTGTGACTTTTATATCATCTGCTTCCTTGACTGCAGTACCGTGTATAAATATATATATGTATATATATACAGAAGGTAATTCAAGCAACTACATTCAGGTTGGGGAAGAGGGCGATTTTTATATATGTACAGTATTTCCTTGTTAAACAATGGCATGATGGGCTGGGGGTGGGGTGAGGAAGCTGACTTCTAAATTGTGGTTTTTCTTGGTATGTGGTGTTTGAAGTTGTTTCAGTGGCTGCTTTTGCTGGTTCGGAAAGTTTATCTGGATGTTATATGTGTGTGTTAAGAAAGGGACCCAAGGTAGGGGAGATTTGGGGTTGGGGGAGGGGTAGGAGAGGGTTTTAATAATTTCCTGTATTAGAAGACGTGTTGATTGTTAGGGACTGTTTGTCTGAGGCACCGGGCCGTTTCCTTCTCTAGGTGACTTGCTGCTTTTATCTGGTTGCTTTCTTTTCTCTGGTCCCTGTTGTTGTCGTCCCTCTGGAGTGTTAGTAGAATCCATTGTTGCTATGACCTTGCCTCTGCTGTAATCTTTCTCTGGGCCTTCATTTCCTCCTTACCCCCTTTCTCCACAGTCCTCCTTTTGTATTGTCCTTCCAAATCCCTATGGGATGAGGGACTGCATCATTCTGTGTCCTCTGCTATCTTCCTGCAGTTCCTAGCTACTTTACATTATTCCCTTTAGAATCTCTCTAGCCACCTCCGAATCCATCTCTTATCCACGTGTTCAAACCTTTCTAGTGCTTCACTGCCTCATCTCTCTGCCCTCATGTCCACCTATTTCCCAATACTCATCCCACTCCTCCAATCCTACCTCCGTGTTTCTTCCCTCACAACCACACACCCTCACTGTTTGCTCCCTGTGCTCCCCTGGTTACCATCTTACTGCTCTGTCATCTTCATGTGATCCTACAGTTGGAGAGTGGCGGTGCTTGAGCAGGCCACTCTATCTCTTGTATTGCTGCCCTCTCTCCCTGAAACTCTCTAGCCCTCGCCAAGTCACTTCTTTTTTAGAAGATGATATTTAGCAGCTATATCAGCCTTTCACTTTCACCAATCCTGTGTTCTTCCCTTGAACACCCATGAAGGAAAACATGAGCAGTCCGGTAAATTTGCCAGTGCAAGAAACCTGATGAAACCATTTTTTCCTTGGAGAGTCGTGAGAGGTAGTCTATAAAATTCCCTTCCTTGACAGCTGATTGTTAAGTGCACAGGACGGTGGAGGTGTACCAATAATCCATTTCAGGTTGACCCACTTCAAACATGAGTCTCTCTACCACGCCTCTTTATTTGATGTGAACCCAGGAGGGACTGTTGAGAGGTGGTGCTGTGTTTGAGCAGCATTTACTACCCTGCATAGTCTGCGGAAGCCATTGATTTGTTCGCTGATCACAGGATTATCTGCCATGCTGTGCAGATGGGAAAGAATGGCACTGAGGACTGGGTCCCCCTTGGCCTGGCAAGTCAGTATGAGAAGGAGTGGCTGGAGGGATGACTTTGCTGGGGTTTCTGTAAGTGAATAGAGTGACTGAGCGTGGTTGCAGTCTTTGAGCATGTGTGTCAATCTATAAATGGGAATGTGTGTCAGTGTGTGTGTGGACATATGTCCAAGTGTGTGTTTGTGTGAGCTGGTGCATCAGTGCAATGTATGGTGAAGCTGTGTCAGCGTGGTGTCCGAGCCTGGGCCGCAGGTGAGCGTGGAGTAAGTGCGTGGGAACGTTGGGCAGTATGTGTGGAAGTATGTTGGTGAGATTTCACATTCTAGTCACTCTGGATATAGCTTTAGGCACAGTGCCAGTCAATCCACCCCGTTGCTCCTTCTGCTTACTCAGTGTGCCCCAATTGTGACTTACCCAGCTGGCGTTCTAGTGAGAAGGCACCTGCCAAATGAGACTTCTGTGTGGGCCCATAGGGGCTAGCAGATGAGCCCCATGTCATCTTTCCAAGACTCAGACGTGCTCCAGAATAAATGAGATTAGTGAGGTAGGTAATGGAACTTTCTTCCTCTGAATGCTGGGCAGGCTCTTGGCTTTTGTGGACTTCTCCCCTTTCTGAGCCTTTTGCTGGGATTCAGCTCCCATGAGCTGTCATTTCCTCTGAGCACTGACAGCTTCTAGGGGCTCTTACTGCCTCAGAGCACTATGTGTATGTTGCATGCCTGTTGTTACGTGTGTGTGTGTGTGTATATATATATATATATATTGTGTGTGTATGTGTGTACAGTCTATGTATGTAGATGGTGTGTGTGTGTGTGTGTGCGCTTGAGCAGAGGGAGTCCTGTTGGAAGCTGCACTAGGGCAAAGCCAGTTGATAAGTATCTGCAGGCTGGCAGCCTTTCCTCTTTTTCTTTTAGCTCTGATGTGTGTCCTGGTAAATTCACCCATGTCTGGCAGCCATGGTGCTGCTCTTGCTATCCTGCTATGCCCCAGGTTTGGCTTGCTTGGTGAGGACCCTGGAGGACGTGCTCTGCATCACAGATCAGGTTAGAAAGCAGATTCCTCTTTGGGTTGGTTGGAATATAGCAACAGAAACCCATTCTACATGCTAATTCAGTTTTGTGCTGAAGCCACTGTGCCATGTTTCCACACCAGCGTGCCACATGCATTGCATCCTTAGGCCTTACCTGGCAGATGGAGAAGGAAGACATCCCCTCACAGCACAGTAGAGTGTTCGGGAGATGCCTGGTAAAGCAGAAGGGGGATGCACTTGTCCCATGACTGAAGTGGGATGCACCCTGGCTTTCTTGCTGCCTTGGTGCACTTTCAGCATGGAAACACTAACCCTATTTTCATTCTTGGATAAGTATGGAGGGGAGAGCTAAGCTGCGATAGATTTGATCTCAGGTCTCCTGTCTCCCTGTCTTCGTTTTGCAAGTGTAAGTGTTCACTGAAGGGCCTGGAAAGGCAGCGCACCTGGTGACCTGAGTTGGGAATTGAGTTCATCTTCCCCCAGCTCTGTAGCATTGTGGGGGAGAAGAGGAGACAGCGAGCTCTATGGGGAGGCAGCAGGTGACCTTTCTGCATCTTCTCCTTCCCATCCCAAGGAGATATCAACAAACTGGTGGCATCCTTGCAGAGGGGGATCAGTTGGGAATCCCCTCTGGTGCCAGCCAGTTCTGCACTTTAACTGGCCATGTTGAACAACACAAAGATCTCTTCTGCCAATAGTTGGGAAAGAACACCAGGACCTGATAAGCAGCCACAGCCATCAAACAGCCGAGGAAGGAACAACATCCTCTGGCTGTTGCCTCTTGTCATTTATGCCACCTGTTTCCATTAAACTGACTCATTGTGTTCCAGTCTCTTGGTCACTTTGATATATTTTTATATATTTATGAGGCAATGGAGAGTATATGTATAGCCCTTGGGTGGCTCCTTATTTCAAAGCATACCCATCAACATCCTCTGCTTTCTTCTGCATGTATTCACTGTTTCCTCTCCAGCAATATCCTGTGCACTGCCTGGTTTTGCTTTCAAGGAGTCGAAAAGGTTTGTGGCTTGTTGTTTTTTTTTTTTAATTCTTAAAAGGCTGGGTACCTAGAACCAGTCAGAATCCTCAGGAGATGCTGTAGGATCGCACCTTGCCACTGAACACATGTGGCAGTGAGAGGGATTCAAAGGGAAAGTGGCTAGCTTTGGAGTTCTGCTGCCACTGGTGGCTTTTCTTATCCTTGGAGCGGGAGCTCTCTTTTCACGCCTGCTCAGAACACAGCAAGCTGCTCTTTTTATCTCTCCATCTTCAACATTTTTAAGGGGGACAAATTTTGTAAAGTCATTTTGGCGGGAGAAGGGGAGCCTTTTTTCAGCAATACGACATTCTGAGACCTCAGTTCTGTGTATGCAGTCAGCCGTGTTTGGGCTTTTTCCTTCGCAAATGCTTTTGATGCCAGGGCAATCTTGAGACATCTCTTTGCCAGTGACCGCAACACCATCTATAATTTGGAGATTGGGGCTGTTACAGAGAAAAGGCTTCAGCTTCTCTGACAGTAACTTCTAACTAACTTCTACCTGGATTCTCAGAGGGGGAAATGTTTAATCGTTGCACAGATTTTTTTTTTCATGCTCTCTTTTTCTTTTTTCCTTCTAAAAGGTATTACTACAGAATTCTATAGCAGTGGCCCCAAATGCTGTCATGACCCTGGGATGGATTGCAGTTTTGTGTAATAAGAGCCCTCTCTCTCCACTGTATATTTTCACTAGTTTCCTTGCTATCTCAGTCCCCACCCGCAGGGCCAAAACTCATTCTTGGCAGTGGGAGTGCGGACTATGATTTAGATACTGCTCACCCAACTAGTGTACCCTTTTAGACCAGACTTCACCATGGAATCCCTGAATAGTAAGTATCTAGACCTGACCAGGCTCCAGCTGTCCTGATTACATAGGGTACCACTGCTGCTGTTCTCTCTGACATGGAGTGATGGACATTCCCGGGGCTCTTTCAGGAGGAGTCTTTGTGATCTTTTCCTGGGCGATATGCAATAAATGGTGTGTTAGAGCTGAGTTGGTGGTGATCAGGAGGGGAGGGGAGGCCGGCGTGCACATGAGATTCTGTAGCTCAGATACAAGCGTGTCACAATCTCTGTTGAAATACAGTGGAACAATACAACAGAGGTTCTACTCACAGACCGACCCTCCATCGCCACTGATCTCACCGTACAGATGATCCAAGGGTGACTTCTCCTTGGTGATGAGGGGAAGGGCAGCAGGGAAAAGAGAGGTGGATGTTTCTCTCTTGGGCTGGCAGCGATAATTCCTTTAGATCATGCTCTTGGGTGGGAACAATGCTAAAAAAGCCATGGAAGGCAGATTAGAAAACATGAGGGGAGATTGAGCAAGGTGGAGTGAGCCAGAGAGCCTGGTTGGAACAGCCTAAACTATCTTTTCAGTAATTCTTTCTCTCCCTCCTTGCACAATCCCCATTGTCACCTCCCCCCACTTATAGAAACAAAAGGGGCTGGATCTGGATCCTGAGGGATACGATCCAGAGAGGGGAACTAATAACTCCCATGCCCACTTCTGTCTTTCTCCTGCAGCCCCGTGCTGTTCATGGGAGGCTAGGGCTGGCCTTTGACTCAGACAGTGCCCTCCTGGGCCAACCAGAATCTAGCAGTGCCCACAGTAAAGCAACTGGGGAGAAATATGGGACCTGACCAACACTCTCCCTATGCACCATGTGAGAGAAATCGCAGCATGTGGATGTGAGCATCCGGGGCATAGGAGCAGCAAGGTGTTCTTGGCTAGGGATTTCCCGCCCTCATTGGTGTGTGGGAACCCAAGTGTGTTGACTTTCAGGAGATGGTGTCAGGCTCCTTTATGCTTTCCAGGCTTTTGGCTGAAGCAGAGTAGTGCCGGGGAAAATTCTAGTTTCTTCTGGGGTTAGGGGAGGGAGACTATTTAGGGCTGACACTGGTCAGCATCTTATGTATTTTGCTTTAAAATAATGTAAATTTGCCCAGAGAATGTTTGATGAGCTCAGTCTATAGATCAAAAGAGAAATAAATATTCAACTACAGTGGTGGTTTTCAACCTGGGGGCCACAGACCATGTCTAAGATTTCCAAAGGGGCCCGCATCTCCATTTGAAATTTTGTAGGGGTCCGCAAATGAAAAAAAGGGTGAAAACCACTGTCCTGCAGTGTAATTCCCCTGCTACCCCACTGTCCCTCCTTCACTTCTCCTGAGATCATGGTTTCTCTGGGTGGGCTCTGACACCTACCAGGCCTTCCTTCAGAGCAAACATTTCCCTCCTCCTTGCGTGAACTTCTGGACCTAATTATCGCCTCCTCCTCCCTTTTTTCACATACACATGCTCAACCCCCAGCCCCTCCACTTGTGAGAACCTGAGCCACAGAGGCAGGAGTGCCAAATGACTATTTATTTCTCAAAGGAAAATAAAAAAAAAAAAAAGTTTTTTTAAAATATGCAATTGTACAAAGGGAACCGACAGCAAGATGATGGTGGCAGAGAGGAAACGGGATGTTTTGTAACTCTAGCTGCAGTAAAAAAAACAAAAAAAACAAAACAAAAAAAAAACATTAAAAATATTGAAAAAAAGAAAAAAGGAAAAAAAATCTTGACCTATTTTGGAAATATTGTGAATAATTTTTTTGATATAAAAACTAATTTTTATGTAGCATGGAAACCACCAAAATAAAATGATCAAGAATAAAAGTTGCGCAGAGATTTTTTGTGGTTGTTGTTTTGGAGGGAAATGAAGGGGTAGGAGAGGAGTGGGGTGTGCATGTGTGAGAAAGAGAGAGTGAGAGAGAAAGAGAGAGGGAGGCAGTGTTGTCAAATCTTGTGATTTTATCTCAAGGTTTTCAATAGTAGTGTTTTTCATAAAGCCCCAGTTCCTGGAGTCCTATGATTATGCGAGAATCTCCGCTTTCATTTTTTTAAATAGTAAGTTTTTAGCCTTCATTGTTGAAGAGAAAAGAATGGACCAGAAAGTCTCAGAAATAAAAAAAAGAAATATAAAATACCCAACATTTATGATTTTTGAGCAGCTGAAGTTGGCAGTACTGGTGAGGGATGTACGGAGCAGGGAGGCCGGGGTATGAAGATTGTATTCACACATACATCATTCATTTTGTCATATGATGGATAAGCCTCCTTGTAATTAACTTGACCTACTCTTTTCTGTCCCTACCCACTGAGAAATGGGGCACTGATCCATCCGAGGACACATAGGCACTGCCTCCCTGGTCCCCTTTGAAGAAACTTTACATTTGTTTCCAATTCTTCCTCCCTTCCAAAGGAAATATGCTTCCTCTCCAAAGCCTGGAGAAAGCTAGATGTTGGGCCCTCAGCTCCTTTAGGAAATATGGCAATAACTCCCCAAACATCATGAAGAAATTGTGGTGTTAGAATCCTGCCCTCCTCCCCAGAAGAAATGTGCACCCCAAAAGCAAATATAGCACTGCCACCTTAAAGGGAAAGAGGTGTTGGCTCCCTGAATGCTCATGAGAAAAGGGAAGAGTGATCCCTTGAATTTCCAGAGGAAAGGAGGTGCTGAGTCCCTCCATAATCTCCTCAAAGAACATGATGTTCGTTCCCCTGCAGCAATCTGAGTGTAAATTAGAAACTCCTGAGCTTACCTTCCAGGCTAATTGTGCATCCGCAGAGATGTAACCATCTCCCTTTCTCCCAGGGGAATGGTGATACTGGGCTTAGGGGGCAACCACAGCACTTGCTGCATTGAAAATATACCCCAATTTTTCACTTTATGAGCCTGAATAAATGTATCCTTCTGCCCTATTAACTTCATCTTTCCATCCTCCTATACATGCTCCCAGACTCCACCCACTGGAATAGTGACTCACCAGCTATCAGCCAGCCTCCATTGCCACCAGCCTGTCCCATTCTCTGTCTAACTCCTCCCTGCCCAACAAACCTCCAGAAGGACAGCTGATCCCCTGGCTGGAATAACAGTGGATCCTTGGGATTTGGGCCCAGCTGCTTGTAGAGAGACATAGCATGGGTCAAACTCCTCCCTCCTGATGAAGTTCCAGTTGCTGGCATTTAGTGAGTTACCAGTATTTGTTTTTCTTTGAGGCTGCTCCTCCAATATGTGTCTTCTCCACACAGTGCACAGTCAACCTGTGGAACTTGTTGCTATAGGATGTTGTGAAGGCCAAAAGTATAACTGGGTTAAAAAAAATTAAATAAATTCATGGAGGACAAGTCCTTCAATGGCTATTAGCCAAGACGGTCAGGGATGCAACCCCATGCTCTGGGTGTCCCTAAACCTCTGACTGCTAGAAGCTGAGACTGGGCGATGGGACGGATCACTTGATGATTGTCTGTTCTGTTAATTCCCGCTGAAGCACCTGGCATTGGCCACTGTGGGAAGATAGGCTACTGGGCTAGCTGGACCATTGGTCTGATGCAGTATGGCCATTCTTATGTTTTACGTTCTTAAGTGTCTAGCTAGTTACCCCTGGTACCTCCCCTCCAATTGCTCCCTGTCAGTTTTACCGGCAGGTCTGCCTCCCTCTGAGGAGTGTTGTACCTCTGTGGTCTCGCTGTTGCTAGGAGAGCGAGGGGAAGGGGATTATTCCTGCCTTCTCATGCTGGGAACCTGGTACCATTCACATGCTTATAAAAATAATTCATACTGATCAGCCATCACTAGCCCTTCCTGCAGCTTCAGAATGTTGCCCCTCCCCCCAAACCCAGGTGTGGTAGCCCCCCCTTCTTACCAGGGCATCTGCATCCTATGTTTGTTACAATTACTTATTGGTTCTTGGGGTGTATTTAGGGGCTGCCTCCACACCTTGGGAGTTGGGGGTGGTGAGGGGAAACATGCATAATGTTATCCTTGGCTTGGAAAAGTCCCACCAAAGGTTCCCTGTGATTGGCACTCTAGCAAGGTTCCCAGCTTAATCCATCGATGGGCCCCCCCTTAGCAGGATTGTGGAACAAGAGGGGAAACAGGGAGAAATGTTAATGTCACTTTAGGTGGATTCTGGGCAAGCATGTTGCTTGTGGTCACCAATTAGAGAGAATGGTGTAGGGTGAGAGGAGATCACCCATGATGGCAGATGAGGACTTGGCGCTCTATGACTCCTGCCACCTTTTCATCCCACATAGTCTGAGAGGCGACCACCTCTTCCCCTTGGCAACATGTGCCAGTTGACTGCCCCGTGGGTCACGAGAGGCCAGGGGAGAGAGCTGTGGCGGGAACAGGCAGGAAGAGGAGCATAAAGAAAGTGCACAGAGATCTCGTCAGTATCAAAAAGGCATTCTGTGGTTCATACCCAGCGGCTGCCTGCCTCCCAGCTACCAGGAGGAGGCAGTAAAGTTTCTCACTGATGTCTCAGTAGTGTCCATAGTCCTCTCCACAGGCAGGTGTGTAGCCCAGTGTGTGTGCAAAGGAGGGACAGCTACCTCCAACGTGACTAGGTGCCAGGAGGAGTAAAACCTTGAGTGGAATCCTGTGTCTACATGGAATGAATTTTGAATCCAGCCCCTGGGGTAAAAGAGGGGAATCGGCCTAGAGAAGCCCTTTGGGCAAGGTGCTGAAATCTTGACTTCCACGGGTGACATTTCAGATCCCAGAGGCAGGGTCTTTGGCCGTTCTCTAGGCCTGCCTGCAAGTTTAACACAGAGATGCTTGCCATGCCCAGAGTTCAGCCCCTGTCACCTCTTGCTTTTGCGTTATTGGAAAGGATAGCAACACGGGGATGGGAGAGGACGCATGCCGGGCGGGGACAGCCTCAAACCCACTGAGCCAATCTTCCCCTAGACTGGTTGGGCTGGCTAACAGAAGCACCAGCTGTGCCGGCAGCAATTAACAGTATTCTTTTGCCCTCACCTTACACTGGGAGGAGCGTGCTTCTGAAAATATCCTTTCATGCACCTTGTCTCCCCACACCAGTGCCCAGACTCCAGAATTTTTATGGAGGAAGGTGATCCAGGCCAGCGGGATGCCATATTCCTTTTCAGGATACACATATGGAGGGGCCAGAAATCATGGGGTTTTGAACAGTCCTACCCCCCAGATATCCTTTGTGGACAGTCTATTGATTATTTGTTAATGTAGACTACTGATGAGTTCATTTTTCCTAATGCATGACCTGGGCAGTCCATCACAAAGCAGAGATTCAGCCAGCAGAGACTGGCTTTTCAATTTGGCTTTCCATTAGAAACATATAGAGTTGGCTACTGAAGAGCTGCCTGTGAGATGATATTCTTCCTTAGACTGCTGGGGCTCTGTAATTTAGTCTTGCTTCCCCCCATGAATGGCTCCAGGACTCCTTCTTGGACTACCAAGGCTGAGGTCTTTTTTTTTTTTTTTTTAACTATTGGAGCTCTTTCACGTAGGCTGACGTCCCTTCAGAAGGTGGATCAGAGTATAAGATATTTCATAAGAGAAACTCAAGACTTCTTCAGCGACCTGAGCTCACCCTTGTCATATCTAGACAAAGACAGCAGCATCCCATTCTGGACCAAAGAGTACTTGCCATAGTGGACTGACCACTTCTCTCAGCTTTCTAGCCACTGTGTCAGAGCATCTGCTTGGGGAATACCCTTTCAGCTTCATTACCCACACTCTCATTCCAGCCATCTTGTGGCTTTCCATGCACTATCTTGGCTGTCAAGTACGCACCCTCCTCCTTCTTTCTATTCCACAAGGAAGGGCTTCATGGGCTGCTTTCTTATCTAAGCTGTTAGATTAAAAACCAAGAGGCTTTTGGAAACGGTCTCTGCTACTCTCTGATTAGTTGTTTTTGCTGAAGAGGCGAGAGACAGGCCCTGCTACCAAAGCTGCCATCTCAAGGTTAAGCACTGAGTAAGTGATTGCCCTTCAGCAGCAACTCACGGTCTTTCAATTAGCAGAGGGGGACACTCTCTGGAATGTTAAGTAACATTCTCTGGGCGAATGCCTCTCTCTCACTGCGTGTGCAGAGGAATTTTGAATTGTTTCAGGGCTTTTTCAGAGAGAAATTTCTTGACCAGGTTTTCTGTCACTCACTTGAAACTCAGGCAAACTTTCCTCACAGCGTGTGAACAATGAAGTTGCTTGTCAGTGGTAACACAGGGCAGCTATTTGGCTAGCACACTCAGCTTGGAGGTGTCTGTGGTTCCAATCCCCAGTTTAAGGACCAGTGTTGTGGACGTCGCTACTCTCTCAGTACAGCGGTGGGTGTTAATGACGGGCCGACTTCCAAAGGCTCCTCAGAGGTTTGGCTAAGCAGCACCCAGAAGTTTGGATGCTCATAATAGGCCTGAGCTTTTTCTATAAAATCTCCCCCTCATTGCTGCAATAGCAATGCAGCTCCTCCAAGGCTAAGAACAATGGAAGGGCTAGTACAGGGTAGCCAGTGGTGTTCTGACCACCTAGACCATCTCTGCGCAGGGTTAATGGCATGTAAGAATGCTGCCAGCAGTCTACCCCAGTCCACTGTTGCTAGCATGAAGGGAGCTGCATTGGTAGCTCAGTGACAGTGGGAGATATTCAGAAGAAAGCTCAGTGTAGCTGCAACCTTGAGGGTAGTAGGAGCTGGAAGAATGTGCCTAGGACTCAGTCAGGCATGTCTGGGGTCTAATCTGGCCCCTATCCTTTCACTCCTTTGCCTTGTTAACCCCCTTTTACAGGTAGGAAACCAAAGCATGCTTCTGGGGAGTGTCGTGAAGATCAATTACTTAATGTTTGCACTGGGTTTTGAACAGGTTGGGGGAAGAAGATTTTCAAAAACACCAGTGGGATTTAGGAGCACAAAACCTATTGGCTTTCAATGGGCTCTTAAGAGCCTTTTGAAAATGTCTCCCATAACTTGTATTATAATGCTAATTAAGTGCCTAGATACCACAGTGGTTGGGCATTTGACAAACAAGATCATCTGAACTATTTGAACCCTCTACAATGTTGGCGTGGAACTCACAACAGAACAAGCCTTCTTGGAAGATTTCCAGGATACCCTTGTTCTGATCAGGCTGGCAGAGCAGCCTATCCCTCAAGAGTATTGTTGGCCTGCCATTACTGGCCGAAACAAGGAAACGTAGAGGCAACTTCAGGCATGGGAAGAAGTGAGGAGCAGGGGAATCAAATATCATCAGACTTCAGCAGAGATTTGAGGTTCATGTTTTGGACAAGCAGTGGCTGAAGATTCAGATCAAATATAATTTCATTTAAAATGATGCCGTCCCTCCTAATCATGCTGTTATAATTATTTATGGGTATAAAGTCATTATCGATACCATTTTTTATTAATCAGGAATGTGCCAAGTGTGTGCTAGGTGCTTTCTGAGCAGGTGTGTAAAACAGGGCTAAAAATTTCAAAAGCACTCTAACTCCCATTTTCAAAAGTGACTTAGGCACATTTGAAAATATTATCCAAAGTCTCTACTTCAAAGAGCTCTCGATCTTGATGTTAAGCCTAAATATGCGTATATTAGCATTTATGTTAACAAGTAAATTGACAGATGCCATAAGTTTACATACATTATGCAAATGTTTTAAAATCTTGCTTTGTACACATTTACATACCATGTACTTACTGATAAATGAGATGTACAAATTACAAGGAAAGCAATCACAGCTCTCTTACAGAGTATAAACTAGGTGAACTTTGTGTCTTGTGGTGTCAGCTGTGGGTAAATCAGAAGGGGGCAGGAAATCCAACGGTTTCCAATAAAAAACCCAAATGACGACCTCCACACTTTGGCAACGGCAGGACCGGAGTCAGTGTCGGATGGAGGAATCGCATCTGGGGCAGTACCAGATGTAGTGAGAAATCACCTCTCCCAGCATTGATTCTGAATCAGATGTTTAGTTTTGTAACGCAGTGGGAAGACCTGGTTTAGATAAATTAGGAATCAGCGTTAATGGTCATCTGAAACATAAACTGTCAGCCTGAACTCATTTGGAGGTTTGAAAATAATAATACTATTAATGACAATGTTTAGTACTTATATGACCCTTTACAGCTGCAAAGCATTGTCGAAACTTTGTGTGACCAAGGGTATATTTACATTGCAATTAGACATCAACAGCTGGCTTGGGCCAGCTGATGGGTTTGCGGGGCTCAGGCTTCTGGGCTGTTTAATTGCAATGTAGACTTCCAGGCTTGGGCTGGAGCTAGAATTCTGGGACCCTCCTCCCTCACAGGGTCTTAGAGCCCGGGCTCCAGCCCAAACCACGAAGTCTACACTTCAACAAAACAGCCTCGCAGCTTAAGCCAGCTGCGGGTTTTTCATTGCAGTGTAGACACACCCTAAGACTCCCAATACAGTGGGATGCAGTTACATAAGCAGTAATGTCCCCATTATACAGATGGGAAAATTGAGGCAGAGAGATTGTGTGATTCGTACAGAAGCCAGTGGCAGAGGCAGGGACAGAACTCAGGTGCTCCTCACTCCTGGTCCTGCGCTCATTCATCTAAACCACACCTGCCCCAAAAGAAAATGATTGCTGTACACTAGGAGTTTTAGTAATTTCTTCAGTCTCATGCTGCCCACACACTTTCGGGCTCTGAACAAAAGTGGAAATACCAACATCGCTGTGAGAAAAGCCTGGGCTCATGGGTATTTCTGACTCAGCCAGATCGTGTAAGCTCTGTAAATCTCACCCAGGAAGATTTGCAGGCCCAGCATCATGAGGTTTAGATAAACTCTGGATCAACAGCCAAACTTTTTGGGTGCATCCTCTGAATGGAATCTCCCAACGTGCTGTCTTAATTCTCCCTGGTTACTGGCTTGTATTGTTTGCCTGCAAAGCTTAAAGAGGAAGTCTCTTAAAGACTACTTCACTGGCGGGTGGTGTGTGTGTGTGTGTGTGTGTGCATTTGTGCTCTGGGTGACTGAGGGGGAATGGTATTATTCACAAAGCCATGCTCAAAATTACAAGTCTCTGCTTCATGAGAGGTCACAGAGAAATCTCCCCATTCATGTAGCCCAATGGTTTTCCAGCTTCTTTTCATTCCTCCTTCCCCCAGACAAAGATCTGAGGGAATGGAAAAAGCCTTTGATCCTATCACAAACTTGCATTGACAAACTTTTCGCTGGCTGCCCATGTTTTTCTCTTATGGTTAATTAGCTCTCCTTTCTGAGGGAGGAGGAAGGTGAATGTGTATGGGATACAACCCTGCAAGGGGCTAGGTGCCTGCATCCTCAGCAGCACCTCTCTGCAGACCTGATCCAAGTCCCACTGAACGCAAGGGGATTCTGTCCATTTTCTTTAATGGGAGTTGCATCAGGACTGTTAGGAAGGCCTACACTAAGTCTGAAAATTCAGAGTGATTCTGGTCCCTGAAGAATCCCACAACAGGATTTTATTTTACCATTTGCAAATGCTCTTTGGTGTGTGTCTGTTGCTTTTTTGTCAAACTGTCACAAACATCTGGCTTTTAAAAGGAGGCTGTCAAGGTATTATATTTAAAATAATTTCCCTTGTCTGTGTTACTAATGTATAGTAACCCCTATGATCATTACCTTGGAAAGAGTTAATCGAGAACATCTCTCATTTACTTAACACTGATGCTGTTCATCCAGTCTGGCATTTCACTTAGCTTGGTTCATTGAAGCTAGGCTGGTCAGTGTCAACAGACAGTTTTACTTCCTAGTTTTCATACACTAGCCCGATGTTTCTCTACTTGAGTTTCAAGCACTGCAGAGGAATGCTTTTGAATTAAACAAAACAACCCCCCAACTTCATCCCCTCCCACTACAAACAAAAAAACCCAAAGAAACTCCTTGAACTTCCCCCCCAAAAAAACAAAAACAAAACAAAACTCTATTGTGTTGAATTATAAAAAGGGACCATGAAAACATTTCTGTGAGATATTAAGTGCCGCAAACCCTTTTTACAAAACTAAGGCTATGTCTATACTCGCACTTTTGTTGGTAAAACTTTTGTTAGTCAGGAAGGTGAAAAAAACCAACCCCTTACTGACATCAGTTTTACCAACAACAGCACCAATATGGACAGTGCTATGTCATTAGGAGACGTTCTCCTGCTGATATAGCTACCGCCGCTCATTGGGGGTGGTTTAATTATGCTGATGGAAGAGCTCTCTCCTGTCAGCATAGCGCGCTACACAGGAGACCTTACAGCGGCGTAGCTATAGCGGTACAGCTGTGCCTGTGTAAGGTCTCTAGTGTAGATGTAGCCTAAATCTGATTTTTAGTCCTAAACGACCTGATGGTGTCCTTTAAATTATGTATCCTGTTATTTACAGATCCACTATGGCTCTGCCAATCTTCAGAGGTTTCTTACATTTAAATTCTTGCACATTAGTCCCACAGTGGGTAGGTGGTTTTTTAAAAAGAATTCACTGCCTAAGAAGATGACATTTACATAGCTTTCAAAATAAGTAGCAATTTGATTGTCTAATGGGCACACGTGTCTTGGATGTTTCTCAACTGCATTTCAAGGACACATATGACTTGGACAACCATGGAAGACACTGCTTTCCCAACCAGTAATATTACCTTAGCTTAATGGTTAATGTCTAGTTTATAGAAAAATAGAATATCAGGGTTGGAAGGGACCTCAGAAGGTCATCTAGTCCAACCCCCTGCTCAAAGCAGGACCAATCCCCAGACAGATTTTTGGCCCAGATCCCTAAATGGCCCCCTCAAGGATTGAACTCACAATCCGGGGTTTATCAGGCCATTGCTCAAACCAGTGAGTTATCCCTCCCCCCATTAACATTTACAAGTGCATTGGGTGATTAGTTTGTTTACTTGTATTATGTAAAACTGTTTTAAGATCTTGGTTTGCATTTACACACATTTACATAGCATTTCCTGATGAATGCATTATAAAACACAAAAAATCACATATAAATTGTAGCCTCACATTGGCACCCATAGGCTTCATTGTTGTGCAATGAGATTTCTGACTTGTCTAATTTAGAGACATTTTTCAGTAGATGGGGTTGGGACTGAGGTCAAGAGGATGGCAAGAGAAAGGGAAGGACAGAGATGACAGAATATCATGTAGTGTTTTCTTTACTTCACATCTGATGCTTGTGGAATTCTTGTAACTGTGAATCTGGATCAAGTTATACAGGGGGTGAGGTTGGAGGGTGGAGGCGGAATTAATTTCATTCTTTGGCTCTTGGCTTAGGCTGCTCTAAGTCAGTTCTAGTTAGTCTGGTGTGCACAATTATTTGAGGGCGTGGGGTGGGGGGCTGGAGGGATGGAAGGGGGAGTCAGGAAAGGGCAAACTACCATGGTGTCCAATCACAGTGTTGTTACCGAATGGCCATCTTGGTCCTAGTACAATGGCTACAGGTGCTGTTTAAGCATATTGGGACTGCTACCTATTCTGGTTGGGAGTAGGGAGGTGAAACAATATACTCTGAGCGCAGTCCCACTGCCCCGGGGGGCGTAATCCCTGTTACTGGCAGGGCATAGCCAGCAACATTGACTGTAGCTGAGGATGGGGGCAGCAGTCATGAAAATGCATTCAGTGTGGGGGTGAGGCAGAGAGCCATAAAGGCAATTCCCCCACAACTAAACTGGGGGAAGGAGACATTGTTGTTACTTTCCCAGCACAGCGTCTTCCTGAAGGAAAGCGCACTTGAACTCAGGCTTGCCTCATCTCTCTGAGGCCCGAATCCCACTTCCCCCACCAATAACCACGCTTCTTTCTCCCAATCCTCCTCACCACTGAGCTCCCCCTCTCCGGTTCTTTTTTCTGTAAATAGCTATTTCTGATTTCAGACAAGCAGGGATCGACAGATACTGGAGGGGGGGAGGGGAAGACAGCTTTAGGGTTTTTTTTCCTTTTTCTCTTAAATTTTGGTGTTTGAACTTGAAAAATAATATATATAAATATAAATATATATATATAAGCAAATGGATTTCCTGGAAAACAAAGAAAGGAGTTGATTTTTCCCCTTTGATTTGTCTTGTTTCTCATTGGAAGCTGTTTTCTGGGCAGAGAGTTTTTTGTGAAATGTACAGATTTCCAGTTCGGCATTGTTCAAATGATGCAGAGAAAATTTAGAAAAGAAAAAAAAAAAGGAAAAGAAAAATGAACAACAACAAAATAACACAAAACAAGAAAAACTTTGTGATGTACAAAATCTGTAAATAGTCGAAGATTCTTTCTCTTTTCTAACAGCAAATTATTTCTGTCACTTTATATTCAAAAATAAAGAATCCTACCACAAAATATCAGGGTTAAAAAACAAAACAAAAACAAATCCAGAATCTGAACTTTTTCTTGATTGTCTTTGTTCTTTTTGCACTTGACCTGGGGAGTGGCTTTTGTAATGTATTTGTGATGTGTTCCCCTCAAAGCATGGAGACTGTGGTGAGGTGATGAGTTAAAATGAAGGTACAGCGACTGGCTCATGGCCGTAGTGTCATATTGGGCCTTCTGCTTCTGGATTACTTGGTAACAGTGGATAAGGAATGGAATTTGGAAACTGTTTCCTTTAGATCATTGACTCCATTCTGGATGGCTGGACTGGAGGGCTCAGCGGGATGGCATGGAGAGCTTTCACTCCAGAACCAAAATGGGATAAGAATTCTTTCATCTCTAGCTCACTAGTCACTGGGCCCCATTGTTTAATTCTGGTCCTGAGCATTTTGAGCTCCTTTTACTTCCCCATATTTCACTTTTTGATACATAAACCCCTTAGAATGGAGGGATGAGTAAGGGGTCTTCACGTCTATCCACCTATTCTCCAGCAGATGAAGAGGGAAACCAGAATATATGATGGTGTGTGAGGTAACCAGCTAAACCTTCCCTTATGTGGAATTGTTATCTTGCTTTTGCTACCATGACTCATATCCCAGTGAACATTTGAGAAGGAAAAGCATTCATCCCAATTTCCAGCTGTAAAATTGCTCTCACTTTTCCTCCATGGCCCTGTGTAACTATCTGGCCTCAGAAGGCTGAAAAGGTGTGTTCTCAGAGCCTTGTGTGGCCCCTTTCCATGATATACAATATTCTTGATACATTACTGGGGAAGGGACCTCTCTAGCTGCATGACAGGCTTTTATTATTCCACACAGCATCGCTACTAGGTGGGCCTAGCCTCAGTGCTCAGTGTCTACTCTCAGTGCTCAGTCTCTTCTGAGATCATGAGTCCACTGAATGTACCATCTCCAATGGCAGCAGCATCCATCGTCTGTACTGAACCCTTCACCTGATGCCTAGCCTGAATTTTCCTTTCTGCAGCCTTGGCATGTAAGTTCCTGTTCTGTTTTCAGGACATGTCGGGGTGGGTGGCAGGACCGGCTCTAGGCACCAGCAAACTAAGCATGTGCTTGGGGCGGCACAAGGGGGGGGGCATTCCAGGAGGCTTTGTTTGTTTGTTTTTGCTTGGGGCAGCAAAAAACCTAGAGCCAGCCTGAGGGGAGTGGGGGGGGGGGGTTTGAATCTTTTGGCTCATCTGAGACAACTACTTCCTGCCAGTCTCGGGGAGGGGGCGGAAGGGACACAGTTCACTTGTCAGCCATGGTCACATTCAGGAAGAGCAAACACATGGTAAGTCAGACCAATGGACAGGCACTCTGGCCATGGGTTAAGTCTCACTTTATAGTGTTTGGACACTGGTTGGTAGACGTGCTCAGGGAAACCACAAGAAGTTGGTGACAATGCTACCAAATGAATCGAAAGAAATTGGAGTGCTATTGAACCCATTCACTCGGGCTGGAGTGATAAAGCTTCCCAAAGTGTCAGCTGTCCCAACATGCACTAAGTCTCATTAAATTCTTTTTGCTGTAAACTGATACTTTAGTCAGGGGAGGGAACTCCATTACTAAACCACGAAGGACAACTATCCACCTTGCATAGCTTCAGAAGAGCTGAAGATTTCTTGGACAAGCAGGTTTGGGCATCACACGGAGAGTCAACAAGGGAGGAACCAGCAACAAATGAACAGGTGAGAAAAGAACACAGAGGTAAGAGTTGGCAGTTGGAATTCACCAGAGGGGAGAGCTGGTTAGCCTAATTTCTAACCTCCAAGGACAGTATTTCAGAGTGTTTTTAAACCATGACACGATGCTGCTGTGGTCTGTCCAGCCCAGCCTTGGCCCTTAAAAGAACACCATCCAGGCTGTCCGCCATCTGCAGAGCTAATGGCAGCAATGGCACTGGAGTTTCCTTCAGAAACAAGCTCTCTCTGCTGGGTAGGAGCTGGCATCTTCATGACTAGACTCAATCAGAGGTGTAGGGAAGAGTGACGTAATTAGGAGGCAGAGGGGAATGTAATGAGCTCTATTGTTTCGGGCGTCTCTTGGCAGTATGTACCCAATGGCACATCAATATGCAGTCAAACCAAGTCAGAAAAGATTCTGCGAAAAAATGTAGCCAGAGACCAAAAGCAATTATAGATGCAGCTTCCATCTCTGCATTCTTAAATACAATAGGGGGCTCCCAACACACCTTTACAAAGGAACCTCATTCACAGCCCCCATGACTGTTCTAGTTCTGGAAACAACATACAGTTCTGCCAATGCTAGTGAGTTCTGACCTGCAGCCCGTCCTACTATTCCAGCACTGGGAACCATCACCCCTCTGCCTATGTATTCTGCACCATCTCCTGCTCTTCCTTTTGTGGGTTTCCCCCAGAAAGCTCTGCCAAATGGACCTCAGTCATCTCATGCTGGAAGTGGGAGGTTTACCCAGGATGACCTATGATTGCGATGGCTACACTCAGAGCTCTTTGCTTCTTATGTGCACTAGAGTCGCTCCAAATTTTGCCAATGAAAAGTGAAAAGCACATGGAAAGCAGTTTGCTCTATGAAAGGTCGTACTTGGTATTAGTTCCTTTGACTGCCACAGGATGAAATGACTACGTGGTGTGCCCTCAACCGAAATCAATTGAGAGCCGGGACTCTGTTCTGTCCCAGGAGAATGAGCGAGAGCTAACAGAGCAATGAAAATGTATTTGTGTCCTCACCTTCCCCCACTATCCTATGCTGTGCTCCTTCTCTACTGGCCTGCAGGACGTGAACCCTTCCGCTTTCATTTGCCACAAATTAAGGAGTGGTTTTTAGGTGAATCTGAAGCTAAAGTGATTGGAATGGGGCCTTGCGTGGGATAAAGTCACTGCTGGGACAGGAGACTTGGGTATGTCTACACAGCATTTTGGAGCGAACCTCCCTGCCTGGGTCAATAGACTCGAGCGAGCAGGGCTTGCCCTAGTGCTCTAAAAATAGCTGTGTAGATGGTGCTTTGAAGTTGTGGCTCAGGCTCTGAACCTCACCCTGTTCCCGAGCTCCAGGCTGTGAGGCTCACTCCAAAATGCTTTGTAGATATACTGTAGGGTGGTGGTGGTGGAGGAGGCACTCTTTGCTTGGAGTCAATGCTGAAATAGGGCTTTGCAGAATGAGGTTACGAGGCACTGGGCTGCTAGCAGATGTGCAATATGAAAGGCCATACGAGTCTGCCATATGAAATGCAAAAAAGGCACTACACACCTGTGATCATTATAGGTCCCATTGTGTCTGTCTGTGGGGTTAATTAGCCATTGTGGGTTTGTTCACATTACAGCATGGAGCTGGGCCCTGCGCTCAGCCGGTGTAAACTGATGGAGGGGCCTTAAGTCCATGGAGCTTTGATAGTGAGGATCTGGCCCATCACGTTTGATGACGACACGGTCCTGACCATGACTTAGCGGGCAGTGAGGAGTGAGACACATTGTGCTTAGCCCTGTGTCCCTTACCCGTGGGTTTAATCATACTCACCTGACACAGTGCTGAACACAAGCTCTCCTGATTGACACTACCAGTTAAACTGTGGTCAGCATCATGCCACCTAACTCAGTAGATCACAACAGGAAATCATTATGTAGTATGGAGAAGGCCAGTGTTCCGGGCAAATTCCAGCTCATATAATTAATTTCTGTTTATCTACCTGTAGTTCAAGTGGATACAGCTGTGTTTCTTCACATTTTCCCAATGGTGACTCCAACCCACACACTTTTTTTTTCGTGTCTCTCCTTATCCCACAACCCTTTATGGAGCCCTCTTTCTCCCCTTTGGACTGTTCCAGCAACAAAAGCTGATTTGTTCATTCATAGTAGGGTACTGTGCTATATAGAGTAAAAGTATAAATTCAATAGTTTCACATTCAGAACCATATAAAAATGTAATGTATACATCTTGAAAATACCATTAACTGTACAACCCCCCATGTGCCAAGTGTTTAATGTTGCATATTGTCAAATATAGCTATAGAAAGATTTTAAAATGTAGTACATATGTTATAGACAGCAATATAGGCAGTACTGCATATGCATTTGGATATGACTTTCTAGATATTCAGGAATTACAAACCATAAAACAATACGTGATGAAAAAGTAGCCATTCATTTGGTATATATTCAGTTAACATTTATTACAAAAATCTGCTCAAAGTGTGCAAAAGTCAAAATACGTGTAACACTTTCGTGCAAAATGATTGCATGATTTTATTTTTTGTTAAGGATTGACAGAAGGTTAGCTACTGTGGTTTTCTCAAGAATTTCATAGTTAAACATTTACATGGGAATTGTCTGTTTCAGCCAATTTCATAATTATAATATATATTTAACTGTACAGCTGTGAAATGCCTGCTCCCCGCAAGTTTGTGCAGTAACATACCATATATTCCAGATACCTATTTACTGCAGCAGTTTAAATTTAGAATGTTATCTTCTTAAGCAAAAATGATCAGCATATTCTATTTAATGGAAGCTTAGACTGAATAGAATATGTCATAATATCCAGAAAACAGCCTTGTGGCCCATTCTGAGGGTGACACTCTAAGAAGTGTTAAGACACAATATTCTCCTTCACTTTCCATCTAATAGAACTACATCTATGCTTTTATACCCTGCTCTGAATTCCTCTCTTTAACTGTGGTGCACCATCACTGAGTGGTATTAAAGAGCTTCCATCCCCGAGGTGCCTGCATTTCACTGTCAGGTGAAGAGGTATCTGCATATACAGACTGTTAGCTTAGGATTCTGCAGAATTGCCTTCAGATCTTGAATCTATGTACCCCATGTTGGCCCAGCAACCAAAGGGTTACCACAAGCACTGCTGGCCCAATGCTGATTGGCTGGTTTACAACAGCTCCAAGGATAAAAGGGTGGGAAGCAGAGGGGTGGGGTGGTTACCAGAGGAGTGACTCACAGATCTTTAGTAACCACACGTAGGGATGCACTTAATTTTACAAGCACAGTAGCCCCCTAATGCCATGCGAGGGGCATTTGTTCAGTATCGACTCAGGGGAAGAGGGACCCAGTCAGCAACCCCACTTCTCTTATCACATTGGATTATTTTTGTGAGTTGGAGGGAAGCGGCCTCTGCCTAGGCGCCTTTACCTTGTGAGAGATGATGAGCTCATACCCGCAAGATGATATAGCTGCTGACCCAGAGAACAGATGCCTTTAAGCATCTTTTCCAAATATATTTTCCAATACTATTTCCCCCCTCTGGGTATTTCACTCTAAAAAAGAGGCCATGATGTAGCTACGTTTCCACCTCTTCACTCAGATCCATACAGAATGGGAGTAGTCTCCTTCAGCCAATCAGGTGGCTTCCCTTCTCTCGGGCCGGTTAGCAGAGGCAATACAGTAAAGGAATGTGTGTAGTTCTAGGTGACTGGGTGTCTGAGCCAATTCCTCAGTCAGCAGCACCTGTGTAACTAACATGGCATTTTGACGGCTATCTAGCTCTCACCAGCTAAGCCGTTTCAACACCCTGTCACTGTGTGTTTCTAGGTGGTTGTAAAATAAGCAGAGGTGTGCGGGTACAAACAGAAGGGTAAACATGGGAAAACAGGACTAGCGTAATTTACAAGGATAGCAAAAATCACAGAAGTCAAGTGAAGGGCAATTAAACTGATTAGAGGTAAAGGGGAAGGACTAGGAATTTGATGCAAGGAGAGATTAGAAGACATTGGAAATTAGAAGTGTGGGAGGTGATAATAAACAGACCTTTGAAATAAGAGAAGGGCAAAGAGACATTCCTATTCACCCTTTCCCTTAATTAAAGGGGGGGAGGAGGGAATGCAAAAAGGCCTCCTTTTGCTTTTTATGGATTAAAAATAATTAAATTTTTCACATATCTAATTATGCCGTTGAATTTGCTGCTGTTGTATTAACAAAATATCCAGTTCAGCACGCTCTGTGTAAACCCAGGTAGGGTATTTACTCACAGCAAGCGACCAAGGCAGTGTCATTATGAAGACTGGCAGCATCTATACTGCACATCTAGCTAGTTGGAACGCTCACCTCAAAACTCCCTTAAAAGAGGAACAAATTCACCAATTTCCCACCTGCCCAAAATACGACCACTGTCACAGGATACTGTTAGGACAAATGGCTTAGGACATTTCAAGGATTAGTCATTTATATATGAGGGCAGTGACACTACAGGTAGTTTGGTCTAGGTTAAAATTGACAAGGGCCTTCAATCCTCATGATTCAGAGCATATGCTGATCACCAAACAGGGACAGGAAGAAATCCGCCTTCCTCCCCATTTTTATAGTATTGCATATAGTGGGATTTTGGTGTTGAAGAGATGAGGTAATGTCTTCCACTGATGCCTGCTGGCTACAGTCAAGAGCAGGTTGCTTGAACAGATGGGTTATTGCTTTGAAGTGGCCATTCTTAATGTGTTAGTGATGAGGCAAGTTGTGCTGGAACAAATAGGAACTGGCCATGGCTGACTGGATGCTGTGGAACCTGGAACTCAACATCTATTTCTCATTCAAGTAAGAACTAGGCTGAGACCCAGAATGAAGCCGCCTCATCTCAGTACTGAGATTCATCACAACTGATGTGAGCAAGTCGAAATGCCAGGGCCCTAAGGAGGAGTGTTACCCAGAAAGAGACGCTCATGTCTGTTATCCATTTTAGTCTTGACAATGGCTAGCAGATACACTCACCCTACATAAGTAGGGTGAGTGTATCTGCTAGAGCTTCTAGCCTCCCTCCATCTCATTGTCAAATTTTCTGTTGGCATCAGAACTATCCTCTGCTGTGTTGCCTACCAAAAAAAACCCTTGACAATGGTTACAAGGCAGTTGTGATGTAACCACTGCCCAGTATTGTCACTCAGTTTCCTTGTGCTCCCCCTGCCTGTTGTATCCACCTGTTATCTCAGGGGTTATACTTAGATTGAAAGCATCTTGGGGCAGGGATTGTCTTTTTGGTTATGTGTTTGTACAGCACCTAGCACAATTGGGCTTGGAGCTATGACTGAGACCCCTATATGCTACCACAATTTAAATAAATAAATAATGTTACCCCTGAGTGTTTAGCCAAAAATTTAGGGCCTTGCAGGTTGTTCCAGTCAGGAGTAGACATTGATAGAGTCAGTTACTTTTACTCTTATTTATTTACAAGGAAGGTACAAAGTCCTGTTTCCCTGAATACAGGAGGAACCAAACAACAGGAGAGTTTCCTGGCTCACAGACCCGGACTTCTTTTAGCCTACACCCCTAAAAGCTCTCGCTGGGCTTTTCCTGGACCACACGGTCGGTGCTTGTTCAGACTGTGTCTGATCGTTTCTAGCTGCCTTTTGTCTCAGCTACCCTGGTGTTTTTTTTCTTCTCTTCCCCTCCGTCCCCCCACCACATTCAAACAATAGCTAGCAAAGCCCTCTGCCCACACAGTTCGTATTCCTGTCTTGCCTGGGGTGTCCCTTTGCTTTGGGCAGTGACCTGGGCCTGTGCTTTGATTTGGAGACTACTATTTCATAAAGGAGCTTCTACTATCTTACATGAAGGGCAGCAAGGATGTCCACTAGCTTCAAGAAGTTTAACCCAATTTATAACAAGAAAAATCTCCCCAGAACAGGGAATGTGTTTTTTGCTTCTACAACCAAGATTGTAAGCAGCGAGGCAGCGATTCAGTCTCCAGTAATGTTTGTCTCTTCCAGCAATAGACCAGCAGAGCACACAAATTTAGGCTAACCAATATAAGAAATAAGTAGCAATAGGAAAATATGTGGACACTCCTGGACATTAAACCAAAATTTAAGTTAAGTGCACGCAGCAGAATTTTCTCCTTAGAGGATGATCAACATATGGAAGTCTTTGCCGCTGGATGTAGAACCGGATTAAATATGCAGTGTTGTCATAGTTGCATTGGGCCCAAGATATTAGAGAGACAGGGTGGGTGAGGTAATATCTTTTATTGGACCAGCTTATATTAGTGAGAGAGACAAGCTTTCAAACTTACCCAGATCTCTTTGTCAGATCTGGGAAATGTACTCTGAGCATCACAGCTAAATACAAGGTGGAACAGATTGTTCAGCATAAGTAGATAATACATATTTCAAGGGACCATTCAAGGTAAAGTGGCCTGTTAACACCTGTCCAGTCATAGGGGGAAAGGGAGTGAAAAAAAAGGCAGCTGGGGAAATGGTTGTTAGTGGGTTATTGATTATTGTAATAAGTCATAAATCCGGTGTCTCTATTCAGTCCATGATTTTTAGTGACTAGCAAAGTTATGAATTTAAGCTCCCAAGCTCATCTTTTGAAGGTGTGGTGCAGGTTTCCTTGTGAGAATGAGGACTAAGAGGCCAGCTATAGACTGATCCCTTTGTGAAAAGTGTTCACCCACAGGTGTTTTTGTCTTTTATCATTTTTCTGTGTGAGTTCATTTGAGAGCGTAGTGCTTGTCTGTTTCACCCACATAATTGTGATTGGGGCATTCAGTGCACTGGATAAGGTACACCACATGTTGTGATAGGCATGTGTAGGACCCATGGATCTTGAAAGCGTTGTTGTCGTATTAGAAAGCTGTCATTGTATTAGTGTAGATCTGTCTACAGGTTTTGCATCTGTTGTTCTGGCAGGATATGGTGCTGCTTTGAGCTGGTGTGTCCTGGTCTGTGGGAAGCTTGCTTCTGATGATGAGCTTGAAGAGGCTGGGGGGTTGTTTGAAAGCCAGAAGAGGGGGTTCAAGAAAGATTTCTTTCATGGTATGGTCCCCATCACTTATGGGTTGAAATTGTTTAATGGTTCCAGTGTGGAGTGGTAGAGGACTACTAGGGCTGTGTGGTAAGAGGGGGATTTATTTCTGTATTGAAGCGAGTTGTCTTGAGGTATTTGGATGGCTTGTTCCATGATGTGATCTACTTCTCTGGTGGACTACACCACCACAGAACCTGATCCCATACTCACATGCGGATAACTAAAAGAGTTCTTCTGCTGACTCCACCTCAAAGAATTCATTCACAACAATGACACCACCAGCCACAATACCATGTCCCCACTGACAGGCATAAGAAAAAAGAATCATCTGACTGGATATTCTCCAGTGGATGAAACCACACTCTTGATCATAACATTAATTGTTTCAGGAAAAAAAATGACTGTGAAATCCTTAACAAACATCACATGCACCACAATCTCTCCACTGCTGAGAGGACAGCTATACAGTCCCTGAAATCCAGTCACCAGATAGTGATCAAACCAGCAGGGGCCGGCTCCGGGTTTTCTGCTGCCCTAAGAGGCAACAAAAAACAAACAAACAAAAAGGTGCGGCAGCGCAATCGTGCCGCTCCACTCTTCGGCAGCAATTTGGCGGCTGGTCCTTCACTCTGAGAGGGACTGAGGGACTCGCCGCCAAATTGCCGCCCAAGACCCGGACGTGCCGCCCCTTGGTATTGGCCGTCCCAAGCACCTGCTTCTTTAGCTGGTGCCTGGAGCCGGCCCTGAAAGCAGCAGACAAAGGGGATACCATTGTTGTCCTCAACCATGATGACTATGTCAACGAGGCCAACTGACAACTTTCCAACTCCACCTGCTATAAAGAACTCAAAGAAGACCCCACACCACAGTTTACCCAGGAATCTAAGGATATCATCAAATCTTTCCCCAAACAATGACAAGAGAAATTCTACAAACTCATCCCCCCCAAACACAGCCCAGGGATCTTCTACCTGCTTCTCAATATACACAAACAGGGGAACCCAGGTAGATCCATCATGTCTGGCCATGGCAATCTTGCTGAAGGAATATCAGGACTCATAGAAACAATTCTCAAACCACTCACCATCCAAAGGGCCAACTTCTTCCAGGACACAGCTGACTTCCTCCACAAACTCTTCAACATTAATAACTTTCCTCAGAACACCATCCTTGTCTCCATAGGTGTCACTTCCCTAATCACCAACATCCCTCACAATGACGGCATAGCTGCCTGCCTAAAATATTTACAAGACAATGGACAACCCTCAGATATCCACTCATACATCACCAAACTCATCCATTTCATCCTCACCCATAACAATTTTACATGTAACAACAAACAATTTGTCCAAACCATGGGAACAGCCATGGGTACTACTATGGATCCTCAGTATACCAATCTCTTCATGGGCCACCTCGGTGAAAAAATTCTGGACAAATGCACCACAAAACCACTGATATACCTGAGATATGTTAGTCTATCCAGAGGATGAAAATATTATCTAAACTCCATCAGATTTCCATCAGAACTTCAGCAACCACCACTCATCCATTAAAAACTCTCTAGAATACAAGCACACTCGCATCAACATCCTGGATACTAGGATCAGTTTCAACAATGGAACCCCACAGATGTGCCTACTGTCACAGATCTAGTAACTACCCCAAACTCACCAAGAAATCTGTTATCTACAGCCAGACACTCATCAGATACCACAGAATATGTTCTGAGGAGAAAGTCTGGGATATTCACCTTAACACATTTAAAACTGCCTTTACTAAACAAGGACACTCCACCAGAGAAGTAGATTGCATCATAGAACAGGCCATCCAAATACCCCCAAGAGAATGTGCTTCAATATGGAAATAAAACTTCCTCTGACTGCACACCCCTAGTTTTCCTCTAACTCCTCGCACCAGAAACCATACAAGGTATCGTCAAACAACTTCAATCCATACTCAATGGGAACCATATCCTGAAATAAATCTTTCCTGAACTCCCTCTTCTGGCCTTCAGTAACCCCCCTTCCCCAGCACACACACCTTTCCAAGCTCATCATCAAAAGCAAGCCACACACACTTTTCCAAGGTCATCATCAAAAGCAAGCTTCCCACAGGCCAGGACACCAATTCAAAATGGAACCAGAACCTGCCAGCATGGGTGGTGGGTATAATAGATCAGGAGAGGCTAAGCTTCCGCTAACCCAGGCCCTGGCCTTGCCCACGCTCTGCCCTCTCCCCCAAGCTGGTGGGAGCTCACCTCAGACCAGAGGCCACCAGGCAGCTGGAGCTGGCGAGCGACCCGGCGCTGAGGCTGGCAGGCCACCCAGTGCTGGTGCTGGTGCCGGCAGCCTGGGATAGTTCAGCTAGGGCTCCTCCAGGCGCTGGGGGTGGGTGGGGCACTTGGGGATCCGGTGGATGGGGGGGGGTTGTAGGGGCGGGGCCTTGGGTGGAAGGGGCAGGGCTCCAGGGCTAACCTCAATGAAGGGGTGGGGGTGGGGGGCTCATGCGCCGCCCATGACTGCCAGAACAAAAGATGCAAAACCTGTAGACATCTCGCCACTATGATGATGATCAATGCCCTTTACAACACAGCTTTCAAGATCCATGGGTCCTACACATACCTATCACAACATGCAGTGTACCTTATCCAGTGCACTAAATGTCCCAATAATAACTATGTGGGTGAGAGCAGACAGTCACTAGGCTCTTGAATGAACTCACTCAGAAAAATGATAAAAGACAAAAACATCATATCACCTGTGGGTGAACACTTTTCACAAAACAATCACTCTATATCTGACCTCTCAGGCCTCATTCTGAAAGAAAACCTGCAAAACACCTTCAAAAGACAAGCCTGGGAGCTTAAATTCATAACTTTGCTGGACACTAAAAATCATGGACTGAATAGAGACACCGGATATATGGATTATTACAACAATCTATAACCCACTAACAACCACTCCCCCAGCTGCTTCCCCGCCCCCTTCCATTTCCCCTATGACTGGAGGGGTGTTAATAGGCCACTTTACCTTGAATGGTCCTTTGAAATATGTGTTAACTACTTATGCTAAACAATCTGTTCCACCTTGTATGTAGCTGTGGCACTCTGAGGCCTGGTCTACGCTACAGAGTTAGGTTGACAAAGGCAGCTTACGTCGACCTAACTCTGTAAGCGTCTACACTAAAATGATGCTACTGCTGATGTAACTCACTTGTAGGCCGACTTAATAACTCCACCTCCATGAGAGGTATAGCACTTAGCTTGATGTAGTTAGGTTGACGCAGTGTCAGTGCAGACACTGCATTACTTACATCGACTTTAATGGCCTCCAGGAGGTGTCCCACAATTCCCCATTGTGACTGCTCTGGTCACTGTTTTAAACTCCACTGCCCTACACCCAGGTACACGTCCCGCCTCTTTTAAAGTCCCATGAATTTTAAATTCCATTTCCTGTTTGGTTGGCATGGAGAGCTCACATAGCAACCGTTCAGCTGGCCGTGCAGCAGATGTGCTCCTGCCTGGAGTACACAGGACGTGGTGGATCTCCTGGGTCTGTGAGGAGAAAAGTCTGTGCAGGTACAGCACCAACCCCGCCATAGAAACATTGACATATACAAGCAGATCGCTTGGGGCACGGGGGAGAAGGGCCACATCAGGGACATGCAGCAGTGCCGTGTGAAAATCAAGGAGCTGGAGCAGGTGTACCAGAAGGCAAGGGAGGCAAACAGTTGCTCTGGTGTGGAGCTGCAGACATGCCGCTTCTACAAGGAGCTGCATGCCATCCTTGGGGGAGACCCCACCACCACTGCCAAGAGCCCCAGGATGCTTCGGGGGAGCTGGAGTCATAGGTCCCTGAAGTGCACATTGAGGCGGTGGTGTTGGACGAGTTAGAGGAGGAACATGGGGGACAAGCAACTAGGGGATCCAGTGGCGCAGCAAGCCAGGACCTCTTTCTGATGCTGGAGCAGTTGAGCCAGTCCCTACCGTTCAGCACTGGCGAGCCTGATGCAGGGGAAGGAACCTCTGGTACGTATGCAGTTTGCTTTGATATTGCAGGGACACATCTGTTCATTTACTCTTTTTTTTAATCAGGTTAGGAGAGGTAGTGAAATAACCAACAGAGGCAGAGAGCAACTCTGCCTCTCATTCCCCTGCTAGGCAGAAGGGGCCCTGTGGAACAGTTTGTTTATATGCACTGGGATGTCCCATGAATCCTCCATAGAGATCTCCAGGAAACTTTCCTGGGGCTACGCTGCAATCCTCCGCAAAGGTTTCTGGGGAGGGCTGTAGGACACTCTCTCATGACAGTCAGCAATTACTTCAGCAGGCACCATTGCAGCACACAGACTCGCAGCATGTGGACCTAGGCTGCACCTAGATCCATGCAGGAGCTGTTCCCTTTCAGCCTCCGTTACCCTCAGGAGTGAGATATCAGCTAAAAGCACCACTCCTTGTGGAAAATAGTGCCAGTATTCAGTTCAGTTAGCCAATCACATATACTGATGAACATGTGCTCCTCCCTGCTTATTGTTCCAAATCCTCCCCTGGCCCCCGGGACGTACTCACCGTGGATGGGACTGCCATTAGGCTCTATGAATCCCAAGGGGAAGTGAGAATGTAGTGCTTGTAATTTGTGAGGATCAAGGGTAGCAAAAACACTCATAATAGTACCTCTGTGCATTGTCTTTTGCAGCTGGAAATGTGGCCCTCCATCCACCCCAGTGGAGCAGCTCAGCCAGGTAAGGAGAAGCAGAAAGAGGAGACCGGACGACATGTTCCAAGAGTCCCTGCAAGCCTCTGGTGCTGCACATACTGAGCACAGGGCTGGGAGGAGCACCCTTGGGGACAGAGTAAGGAGAGGAGAAACATGCAGCAAAAGGACTGAGACATGCAGCAGGACATGATAGCCCTTCTTAAGTGCCAGATGCACATGCTGGAGACTCTTATAGACCTCCAGGTCCAAGTTGCCTGTGCTTGCCTCCTGCTGCAGCCTATCGATAACTGCATTCCAGGACCTCCCTACACCCCGCCCCCACATTCCACATATGGTCCGGGACTACTGCAGTACCCCTACCACTCCACCCTGGGAGAGAGTACAGGCAATCACAGCTGCACATACACTGACCTGTGAGACACACAGTTGGTGTAGGTGTTTGTGAAATGAGAATGACTGTTCTTTCCCTTTCAAAGGTTCTTTTCCCTGTATTTATGCAGTTATAAATATGTCTGTGTGTATGGGTTTGGAATAAAAGTCTATTTATGGAAACTTAATTCATCTTTATTAGTTCACAACATAGCGGTGGATGGGGCTGACACCATTCACAGATAAGAGCAATAGGTTTATTTGCAATGTTATATTCCCCCTCCCGCCCAGCACTCATTACAAGGTGCATAACGGGCTGCTAAAAAACAAGGCCAGGCAGAACACACTGCAGCAACACACTTTACTGTGGCTCACTATTGTAACAGTCTTTCAAAGCCTACCTGAGCTGTATAGCTCCCCATTGAGCTCTTCTTATAGCCCTGATATTTGACTGCTTAAAATCAGCAGCCAGGCGTTTCACCTCCATGCTCCACCCAAGCGGGAACTTTCCCCCCTTTGCTTCACAGATATTATGAAGCACAGCACAGGCAGCTATAACTATGAAGATCAGTTTTTCACTAAAGTCTAATCCTGTGAGTAAACAGCACCAGTGGCCTTTCAAATGGCCAAAGTCACATTCAACTGTCATTCTGCACATGCTGAGCCTGTCGTCGAAGCACACGTTGCGCAGACGAGGTGGCCGGTGTATGGCTTTATCATGGGAGTAAGGGGTAGGCTGGGTCTCCAAGGATCACTATTGGCATTTTCATATCCCCAATGGTAATCCTCCAGTCTGGATAGAAAGTCTCTACTTGCAGCTTTCTGAACAGGCCTGTTTTTTTTTAAAAAGATGTGCGCGTCATGTACCTTCCCTGACCATCCCATGTGGACGTCAGTAAAATGTCCCCAGTGATCCACCAGCACTTGGAACACCATAGAAAAATAGCCCTTTCTGTTGTTATACTCCTTGGCAAGGTGATTTGGTGCCAAAATAGGGATATCCGTGCCTTCTATCTCCCCACCCCAGTTTGGAATGCCATTGCTGCAAAACCATTCAGAATGTCCTGCACGTTGCCAAGAATCACAGTCCTTCATAGCAGGATGCGATTAATGGCCCTGACTACTTGCATCACAGCAACCCCCACGGTGGATTTCCTAATTCCAAATTGATTCCTGACTGATCGGTAGCAATCTGGCGTGGCCACCACAGTGGCTGCCACTCGCTTCTCCACCCTGAGCACAGCTCTCATTTTGGTGTCGCTGCACTGGAGGGCTGGAGCGAGCTCCACACACAGTTCCGTGAATGTGGCCTTGAGCATCAAAAAGTTCTACAGCCACAGCTCGGCATCCCATACCTGCATAACAATGCAATCCCACCAGTGAGTGCTTGTTTCTCGGGCCCAGAACTGGCGCTCCACCATCTGCAACTGCTCCATGAATGCCAACATCAACCTTGAATTGTTTCTCTCTCTGTCAGCAAGGCAGCCGGCAAGCCATCAACATATCCCTTGCAGCTTCTCTGGCAGCACTTCCCCATATAAGGCCTGTGTATTTGGGGGTTTTCCATTTGTAAGGCCCTTTGCAGTTTGTAAAATCCATTGGAATGTGGCCTGCTCTTAGGGTGACCAGACAGCAAATGTTAAAAATTGGGACGGGGGTTAGGGGGTAATAGGACTCTATACAACAAAAAGACCCAAAAATCGGGACTGTCCCTATAAAATCAGGACATCTGGTCACCCTACCTGCTCTACGCACAAACTTGTACTGCTTTCACTAAGTCATTTTAAAGTCACACCTTTAGTTAAAAGCAACAGAGGGTCCTGTGGCACCTTTGAGACTAACAGAAGTATTGGGAGCATAAGCTTTCGTGGGTAAGAACCTCACTTCTTCAGATGCAAGACCTTTAGTTAAATTGGTGCCAGTCTGCTAGTAGACAAGGCCTATATTGTACATCTCCAATGCTTCTGGGCCTGCCTCACATAGGAACACAAAGATTTTACCATCTCCAGTTTCTCTTCAATACGATGTGCTGACTGAAAAATTTGGAAATGGTGCAATTCAGATAGCTGCCATCATAGCCAATACAGCAGGAATTGAGCTGGGGACCTCCAGAGCTAAAAGCATGAATTGCTAATGCTCTGAAGGTGCTCATATCCTCTGTGGTCTGGCACAAAGGGGGACCTGTAACACACACTCTCCAGTGAGTTACATGATCACCACTTCTCTGCTTGATTCTCTTCCAGACTGAGGAATTGAGGTGGCTTCATTAACTCTAGCTGTGTCATTCTGATACCAAGTAATAAAGGGGGGCAACACAGGAGTGCTAGTCAGACACTGGTCTGTATTTACAGGTTCCCTTCTTATGACATGGGCCAGGGTTACAAGACATGGAAGTGTGTCAATTTTGACATATCTTCTGATGGAACCCTGCCTACCTGATGGTTTAGAAACTTGCCTGTTTTTTCTTCAGCTCGCCCACCTGGCTCCTTAGCAGCCCACCTGATAGACTGCCCCAGCATCAACAACTTTAGGGCTTCCCGGCTCCTTATTGCAGAGCTGGGAACCTCGGAATTTGGGCTCCCAGGCAGATTTTAATTTAGAAATTTAAAAAATGAAAAGTTTTGATTATTTCAGTTTGTGGTTTCCAGAATTTCTCTTCCATGTGTGCATCTTGCTGTGGAGAAATGACAGTGTTTGTGACACAGACAGCACAGGGAGAGAACCACTGACCTGCTTCCCATCCTGTCAAACATGCACACAACAGGGACTGGAAATCAGTTTCCACTCTGCGCTCCTTCTAGTTCATCAATCAGTAGCCATGCGTTGCTGTTTAACCCATAGTGCACTGCAAATGGATGCATATATCTGTAACCCAATCGCTTCTCCCACACACACAATTGCTACTGAACTGCAACCTAGCACCCTTCTACATAAAAACATCTGCAGTTCCCCAAACAAGCACAGAAATCCCCCTCTCTCCCAGCTACAGAACTCACTGCCAACCCCCCACACTAGCCACATACCACTCACAGCTATAGAATATCAGACAGTTCCCACAGCAAGCACTAGAATTGCATCTTTCTCAGCTGCAGAATCAATTTGCAATTTCCCAATAAGTGATCCACCCACCCCAGTTTTGAATCTGCTCGTTTGATTGCTGGCTGGTTTCCCTGCTCCTGACCTCAACCTCAACCTCACCCTTCATCCTGCACCTTGCAACCACTTCCAGTCTCAATTACTCACTTAGCAAGTAGGGAGTACCCACCCCCTTCACAGCTGGGGTCTAGGTCTCTCATACATCATCAGCCGCAATGGTTGGCAAAGAGGGTCAGAGAAGAAGAAAGCAGGGCCTAATGGAGGTAAGGCCCTAGATGATGTTTAAGAACGGTAAGGATACAGAACTAGTTTGTGTACTTCAGAGCCATAATTAATCAATGGAGCAGCCCAACTGTTAATAACAATGGTAGAATCTGTAGCATGGACAGAGCTCAGGCATTTTCACAACTGTATGGTAGAGGTAAACACCTCAGAGCACTATCTATGCTATGTTGCTGCCTCCCACACATCTCCACCTCTGAATGGGAAGCTTTGCAGGGCTGCACCCTCCTCCCCACTGCACTGGGCTATTGGAGCTGTTGTCATCCCCCCCCACCGACGGATCTGTAGGGCTATCCCCTTCCCCAGTGACCTACCGTATAGGGTCTGTGGTGCTCCTCGGAGCAGTGAGCATAGGGAGAATCACACGGGCACTGGGCTGAGGGGGCCCCTGTGTGATTGGGCAGGCCCACATTTTTAAAGTGTTTAGGGCCCCAGCTTGCCTTAATCCAGCCCTAGCCTGCATTGAGCCAACCTCACTACTTCCTGCACCACTGTAGGTCTTTTTGCTCTGTCTCCCACCCCAATTCTGACCCAGCAGCTCCTGGTTAGTCTGTGATTTGATGAGATCACAGAGCAAGGGCTGACAGCTACAGCACGTGAGCCTCTGGCATTGCTGGTTCAAAATGTCTTGAGAGGCTTAAAATCTTTTAAAAACTAAATGCCAAGTCTTTGATGCAAAGGGTTTTTCTGTGGCTTCTCATCTGCAACAGACGGGGCACTAATGGGCACCCACTGTTTCCCAAGCACCACTGGAGAAGTCCAGCCTGTTGTACAATGTTCTGCAGCCTAGTCTTCTGATGGGAAGGAAAACAACTTTGCCTCTTCCACCAGGAATTTCCAAGGACCATAAATAAAATGGGAGGCGTAGCCATGTGGCACATCCAGAGGCAACAGGTAAACCTCACACCTTGAGTAAATTCTGTGGAATTCACTTCACAGGTTCACACACTGTGCTAATAGCCGCATGCCATTGTGTGCTCCTCCCAGCTGGAATAGACTGCAAAGGCCTTGGGCTCAACTCGACATCGCTACGGCAAGTGGAGCATACACGAGAGGCTGGGCAATCTGCCCCAGCATATTATTATCGATCACAATTCCTCAGATAATCCCCTTTATTATAATGCAGCTGCCTCCACGGAGCCTTGCACATCACAGCTCGGAGAGGGGGAGTCGCTCGTGAGCTGGAAAGGGATGTTTACAGCAGGTGAGAGGGCAGGTGGAAGAGAACCAGCTATTGTAGATGGGACAGCAGCACAAACAAAAGAGCAAGGCCCTACTCTGAAAAGTTAGCAGTAGAGACTGAGGTAGGGTGACCAGATGTCCTACTTTATAGGGACAGTCCCGATTTTTGGGTCTTTTTCTTATATAGGCTCCTATTTACCCCTCACCCCCTTTTCCGATTTTTCACATTTGCTGTCTGGTCACCCTAGACTGAGGGAGCTGATGAACAAGGGGTTGGAGAGTGTGTCTTGGATAAGAGGCCAGGGAGGTTTTCTGGAGAGCAGAGGAGTGGAGTGAGTCAGAGGGGGATTATGGGACCATGGGGCCAGAAAGTGGTTAGGTTATGATCAAGGGCATCAATCCTTCCAGTTCACATGTCCACACAAACACATTTCCACAAGCTGGTCCAACCTCAGTGTCTGACACTTGGCCAATTCCCCTCCACAGCCCAAACAGAGGGGGCGCAAGGCTTTCCCCTGCTTCTCATGCCTGCTGTCCAAAGGGCATGCACAGTATTCCAAGCCCCCCTCCCTGATAAATCACTCACCCACACACCAACCAGTGGAACCTCTGGCATGAACCGATCCCCACATTTCATTGCCAGGGTGACTCCCGCCAGAGCACTATGCTGTGGGAGATGTCCCTGCCTGCCAAGTGGTTTATGTGCGTAGGTCCCTATAAAAGAGGCAGCTTCACTCACACCCAGAGCCTGGCTCCCTTTTGTGCTGTTCTTAGTGTATGCGCAATGTGCCTCTGGTGGCACGTGACCGGGATTCATCATTGAATTTGGTCCGCTGGTTGGATCATTAGCTTCCCCAGGCAGCAGGGTACTGACGGGGAGTGTGATGTGAACACTGATCCACCCCCACCCTTTTGTGTTTAAAACATACATCAATAAATAAGTGATTCTCCTCTCTCCCCTGCCCTGCTCCCCATTCATTAGAGTCCCTTCGGGTGCAGTCAATCAAGGTCTGTGCGAGACATTCATCTTTCCCAACAGCAGGACCATGAACAGACTGCTAGCAAAGAAACAACCCCCACCCAGACCCAACTGCAACAGCTCGGAGCTCCGTCCTCCTCTTCCTGTCTTAATGAGTGACTGCTGAGAGAGCTTAAAGGGAAAGCGCATTGCTGCCTCAGAAGGCAGGAAACCCTTTCTTCTTGGGGGCAGGGGAAACAGGCCTGGATGTAAAATAACTGCCTGGCTGGGGAGCGGTGATCCCAGGTAATACTGTAACAACACAATAATCCTTAGTACCAGTTCATATTCAGAACTCTTTTCTAACATTACAGCGTCTAATCCTGTCAACAGCCGTGTGAGAGAGGTCAGTGGTGACGTGACTTGTCCAAAGTTGGGAGGGAGCCAGTGTGAGAGCTGGCATTGGCCCTCTGGCCTTCCCAGGGCTTAATTTGTGCCAGGGCTGAGCCCCGACACCTCTAGGCTTGGCAGTTCAAAGCCCCAGCACCTCTGGACTTGCTGTGTCACTAATGAAAGTAAAAAAATTGGTTGAGCCCCAGCACCTCTTTCATTACAAATTCAGCACTGGCCCCTCCTAATGCCAAGTCCTATGTTTAAGCCACTGGGTCATGGACTCTTCTGTCTCCATGTGCCACTGAAGACTTGCTTTCCTTACTCTTCCCAGGTGACAGCCCTGTGACTGGGGAAAGGCAAGGGAATTGAGGTCAGCGACATACTGATAGGTCATTGGGATGGGAAAGGCCCTGAAGCTCAATGCACAGCAATGGTCCAAAAGGCTAATAGAAGGTTAGGAACCATTAGGAAAGGGATAGAAAATAAGCCAGAAAATATCATAATGCCACTAGATAAATACATGGTGCTCCCACACCTTGAATACTGTGTGCAGATCCGGGCACCCAGCTCAAAAAAGATATAGCGGAACTGGAAAAGGTTCAGAGAAGGGCAATAAAGATGATCAAGAGATGGAACTGCTTCCATATGAGGAGAAACTAAAAAGGTTAGGGCTGTTTAGCCTGGAAAAGAGACAACTAAGGGGGGGGGGATATGATAGAGGTCTATAAAATCATGATCAGTGTGGAGAAAGTGAATTGAGAAGTGTTATTTACCCTTTCGCACAATACAAAAAGTAGGGGGGTCGCCTGATGAAGTGACTAGGCAGCAGTTTTAATACAAAAAGATAAAATATTTTCTCACACAATTAACCTGCAGAACTCATTGTCATGGAATGTTGTGATGGCCAAAGTATAACTGGTTTAAAAAAAGAACTAGAGAAGTTCATGGAGGATAGGTCCATCAATGGCTATTAGCCAAGATGGTCAGGGATGTAAACCCTTGCTTGGGGTGACCCTAAACCTCTGACTGCCAGGAGCCAGAAGAGTAAGATGGGGTGGACCTCTCCAAAATTGCCCCATTCTGTGCACTCACCCTGAAGTTCTGGTACTGGCCACTGTCAGAGACAGGATACTGGGCTAGATGGATCACTGGTCTGACCCAGTCTGACTCTTCTTCTGTTTGTGCAAGCTGTCCCATTGCCCCAGACCAAGCCCCCTACTGGCACCTTCCTCACAACCCACTTTATACACTGACATAACTCATAACATTTTCTCTCTAGCTACTTAAATGGCCCTCATCACCATAGTATTTCCCCCAAAACCTTTTTAAATGCTATGCCCCAACCTGGGAACCATCATGGCCCTTTGTCCACACCACCCCTCTGTATACACTGAATCCCCTGAAACAAGGAGCACTTTTCTTTTTCAAATTACTGCATCTATTTGTGTACAGGCAGCCTCTGTAAAACCTCTTCTTCCCTCCCTCACAGCTCCACCACTGCTCCTCAGCCCTGAGCTGCAGCACTCCTGTAATTCCAGGTTTAAGACTCCACACAGCTCTGTCAGTCCTACTCAATCCTGACCCTACCTCACCCTCTCCTCTTCCCTACATAGGGCTCTGCTGTGTACCTGAGAGCTAGCTGGCTGGCTAGCTGCAGCATCTCTAGCCATTTTATCCCTGCCCCCCCTACAAAACTCTGCAAACACATCTTCACCCTGACTGCTGGTGAAATATTACTCGTACGCAGGGAAGGGCTTCGCCTCGTGGGGATTGCTAGTCCATTCTGCTTCCACTTGGACTGGAAATACCAGTGAGAACAGTCTTTTCCCTGACAGTATTGAAGTAGTGGTCCTCTGTTCCCCACCCAAACCAGGACGTGCTGAGAGGCAACCAGATAAATGATGCTGGGTATTTAACAGTTGTATCTACCACTGTAGCAGTGCGTAGTGTTTTATAGCGACAGTGATGACACAGCTCCTGATCGGAGGAGCTCACAGTCTAGACTAGATATGGCGTGGCAAGATGAAAGGCCAGATGGCATCAGGCAAAGAGAGAAGGATGGATTTGGGCCTGGTTCCCTGTTGTGCCCTTTCTCTAGTCATTTAAGACGTGCTAACTGAGGGCAATGGAGATGTAAAATGGTCCCAAATCAGAAAGTGAGCAGTTTGCACCTGCCCACTGTTGCCAATTCTTGCGATATTTGGTATTCTTAAAGCCCCAGGTCCTGCAGTCAAATGATCATGTGACAACCAGCCTTCACTTACAGATATATGGTTCTAGCTCTTGTGGTTATGGAGAAAAACTTGAAAATGTGACTAGAGGGCATTCAGAAGGCTTAAAAACCAACACAAGAGCCCCAATGTATTATTTTTAAAAAAAACTCATGGTTTTTAAACACATCTCATGATTTTGGGGGCCTGACTCACGATTTTAGAACATTTAGTCGTATCAGTACTGTACTTTGCATTGGTGTAAATGCTTCACAAGGTGCAGGGCAGCAGGGAATCAGGTGCTATGTTGGGACTTGGAAGATCTAGATCCCAGTTCCGGGCTACGTCACAGACTTCCTGTGTGACTATGGGAAGTCACTTAGCTTCCCTGTGCCTCAGTTCCCCATCTGCAAAATGGACCTGGTAATTCCCTTCCATAGGGGTGCAATGGGGGTTAAATTCATTAGTGTTTGTGAAGCACTCAGGTACTCTGGTGATGGAGGCCATATAAGTATTTAGGTGTTCAGGAGGGACACCAGACAAGAGGGTGAGGTTGCTCGATGCCTAGTATGGATTATGTCAATGTTTTTAAAAGAACAAATGCAAACGTTATAAAGTTGGCCAGTAAGTGAGTGTGAGTTGTTGTGGGAAATGAAATATCATTTCAAAAGAGTGAGCCTATCTTTTCCAAACTACAAAAAAAAAAAAAAAAAAAAAAGTTCAAGTAAGTTCTTATCTTACCCAAACCATTTTTCATCCCTGTCCCTCCTTGTTAGACAGGAGGCTGTCTGCTAAGACAAATGAGAGGCCAGGCATCAGCAAAGCTGTTTACCTAGTTAATCACTGCCAGTCAGCTCGGCCTTGCTCCCTCCTCCATCCACCCACCCACCAGCAGGAGCCCAGTTCCAAATGGTCCCCTCCTGATGTTCACATGACTTGTTTTTCTCATGGCCACACATTCTCCCCCTCTCCCTCCCATGCATTGTTGCCATATTTCAGTTTTCCCCTGAGAGGGAATGCCAGGTCTGGTCAGACATCTTCTGAGCCAGCAGACACGTTGTGTGTCTAGTATGTTAGAAAGAAATGGAAGGCTGGAAGACAGAGCAAGCGAAAAGCTCTTTGAAATGAGCCCATTGTCCAAACACGTTCATGTTCTTCTCCTGTGAAGATCTTTGTATTCTTATTGTCCTCCTGCGGCACTGACTGAGCACCATCTGGGGCTGGGAACAAAAGTGCAGTTTCAACTTGGGCTGCTTCTGGTTACTGAAAGGAAGGCAGTTTACACTGTGACACAGCAGAGCCCAGGATGGACCTAGCCCAAGAGATGAATTGCTCCATAGTTCACCGAAGAAGCTGAAGTGGTCATGCTGCCGGGAGAAACCAGCAGGTGGTTAGCAACTGAATGGAGACAAAATGGATGACAGCAAACATACCATGGTCCCTTCTCCCTAAGCTAAAGCTAGAGAGGATGACAGGCCCAAAGCCTTCGCCTGGCCCTGGGAGTCCCTGCATAGCAAAGGAGAGGGAAGCATATAAGATGCCAGCCCTTGTCAGTCATCTAGGGTCTTGGCACTCCAGAGTGATGGTAAAGCTATGTTCATCGCAATGGGCTGGAGCAGCTCTGTGGTTACTCAGGAAACCACTCAGCCGTTCTCTGCTGTTCTGGGGCTCTATCTATAATTGAAGAGCTCCGGGAGGTTTGCAGGCTAGTGGTTCTTCTCCAATTAGAGCTAAAAGGCTCCATTTATTAACAACTGGCTTGTTTAAATAGCAACTACCATTGAGTGCTTCAGTGCTGTGTGTGTCTGAGGCAACGGGAAACTGAGAGTGGCCTGGAATGGTCACAGCAGGCATTGCATACACTGCTCCCTGCTGCCACCCAAATCCTCCGACACAGCCCCCCGTATTCAGGATAATTGTCCAGACACTGGCAAGCACTAGACTGCTCACCCAAACATCCATCCACACGTGAATGTATAGACACCCTTCCACCCACCAGCCCTACAGGTGCCCCTCATTCACATGCACCCCCTCAGAGTAACACACTCACTCCTGAGCACAAATCAGGCTTTTTTGAGGAAAAGCAGCTCAGGGATTCGGAGGCGGCATTGGAGGGCCGGTGCGTTAGCTCTTGATAACTCAGGCTATGGTTTGGTTTCCCCACAATGCCCCCGGGACGCACTTGCACTGCACTTGTACTATTCATGCTGAACATGTTTTCCCACTTTTCGGCCTTTCAGACATTCATGTTTTTAATTTTTTTAAGCCAACCCAACGTCCTCCCCTGCCCAAAAGAAACTTCTATTAGATCCATAAAGCTTTTAAGAGGTTTGTGTGGATTTTTTTAAAAAATTTTGTTCAAGTGGCAGAGTCTTTGAAAGTTGAACAGGCAGGTTGGGATGAGGGAAGCCCCAGATTTTGATTATGCCAGGCCCTGCAAAGAAGGACGGTTCCTGGTGCTTTCCTGGGGCTTATAATATTTCTATAGCACCTTCCCGGTAAGGATCTTCAGGAACTTCATACACATTAGTGGATTAAGCCTTGCACAGCACCACCATGAAGTTTTCCCGTTTTATCAGCTCCACTTTACACAAAGACAAACCGAGGCATACTAATATTAAGTGACTTGGCCAAGGCTACACAATGAATGAGTAGCAGAGGTGGACTGAGAAGCCAGGGGCCTGCTGGTCCCCACTGTTGTGCAGTGCACAGTGATGCGGAAGTGTGTACATTGTGGCGTAGCTAGTGGCAACTGAGGCAAATGAGTAGCCCAGGACTCAGCACCTCCTGTGCAGCAGAGCCATGTGTATAACATGCCCTGACGTGGAACATGGGGAGTTCTGAGAGAGGATTTGATACATGCAGGGGCTCTGGGGAGAGTCGCAAGGGAGATGGCTTCTTCCCCCAGGCAGAGTGCACCATGCAGGCATGCAGGAGTAGAGGTGCTGCAGCCTGCCTGTAGCTGGTCTAAGTTGCACAACATGGTCCACCCGGGGAAGGACTTTTCCCCTCAGCATTTTCCATTGTTGCCCAATCCCTAATTCACATGCCCATGGCATCTAATTGCCTTTGGCAGGGGAAGTGCTCCTGATCACTGACAACATGTAGGGATTTAGCTGTGGCTTTGTCACTGAAGAGGTGGTGTCTGCAGAACGCAGCCTGACGTTGATGCTCCACTCTCTGTCTGTGAAGTTTTGAATGCCAGAGCCTGGCAGCAGCACCCTGAGGCTCTGCAAGGGGATTGGCTGGTCCCCTAAGGCAGCAAGGGGTGCCCCCTGTCAGGCCTTACTCTGATTTGCCATGAACGGGCTCCTCATTCATCTGTCTCCTACACATGCAGTATTTATTATTTTTCTAGTGTTTAAAAAGACCCCAGAGGAAAAAATAATTAATAATACCGACCAGCTAAAGAAAAGGTCCCTGCCCTGAGGGATCATACATTTTAAATGGCACTTTGCTTTTCACTGAACAACTGTCTGAACACTGGCAAACCACACATGTGCTTTCTGTAGAGTGGCTGATGCACTTCCATCGCTGTGAGCTTGTTTGCACAAGAGGGAAAGCTCAAGCCCTGGCAGGGCTGAATCCCAGTCCCATGGTAGTAAGGACTCTGGTTTTCCTCACCGTGTACTGAAGCGCTGAGTCGGGGATTGTCCATTTGAGATCCACCTCCCCTTCCACAAGCCCCAGCAAGCACTCAGATTCCCCTTCCTTCCCAGCTGCAGAGGGTGTATCTCCCAGCGATCAGGTTCTGGAAACTGCCTTCTCAAGGGGCATTGGCAAACCTCCATATTCCCCACCCCATGCATTCCACCTCACTCTGCCGTTATCTCTCCCTCCCCACCCCAGCTTTGCGGGATTCTAAGCCCCAATCCCGTGCAGACTTCTGTTTATCCCTTTTCCTCAGGCCCCAGAGAACAGAAGGAAACTGAAGCTGATTGATAAAATGGCTGAAGATTTTTTTTTTTTCATGAGATGTGGCGAGAGCGGCAGAAAGGTCAATTATCCTCTGGCTTTAGTGATAACATGTCATTCATCTGCGGAGATGATGAATGTACTTAGTATCCTTCAGGCAGTCATGTCCTGAGTCCTTTTCCTTTGCTTCAGCACAAGCCTCTTTAATTCCTCTTCTCTGAACCCAAAGCTATGGGACCTCATGGGGGGGGGCGTCAATGGCAGGAAAGCGTCTATGTTAACTAGGGTAAAAGGCTACAAAGCCACAGCAGTCACCATCCACATTGCAGCCAGTGCCATCTGCAGCCTGTCCGTGGCTGCTGAAGCAGACTTGTGACACCAGAATCAATTGATTCTATTACTTCTATTGTGGTTGTGTAACCCACACACCTCCTGGGTGTGGTGTTCTGTCCCATCTAGTGGCACTGAGACCACTTAGAGAGAGAGATTAATGAGATTGCTCTACAGCCTTAGCTAAGAGCCATGTGGAGGAGGAGGGGGAGAAGAGCACAGCAGACAGGAGAGTGGGATGGGCACCTGAAAAGCTGTTGTGGCAGGAGAGAGGTGGGACAAAGGGGGATGAACAACCAGTGGTGATGCAGCGACAAAGGATGTGGGGGTTGGGGAAATAATCCAGAGCCCAAGTAAGTTTCAGAGCTGGGTGTGTGGCAGGAGGTTGGACAGGCCTCTTCCAGGAGGGTGGGGAGACTATTGAGGTTGGCCTTCTGAGGCAAGCTGGAGCGGGTGGTGGACAGGCAGAGTGGAAGGCCCTGACTTATCCTCTGCATTCTCAGCTCTAACTGGAGCTGGCGGTTTTGAGGAAGGCTGCAGTGGTCTGAGGATTTCTACAGTCCACCTCACTGCAGCTGTTGTGCTCCATATTGTTGGGGTGGGGGTGGGGGAGCAGAAGCTGCTGAGCTATGGGCAGCTCCCTCTGGTTCAGGGTGGGCGTGAAGGCAGGAGGAAGGCTGGAAAGCTTGGACTTACCGCCGTGCACGGTCTAGCCTCAGGAAGGTATTGGGGACAATGCAATCAGACTAGAGACAGTGCAAAGCTGCAGCACACACACAAACCTGCATACCTCTCCCCATAAATGGGCCCCCACATATTCACCTCTCCCCATAGGCTGCACATGCTCCTCCCTGCATGCAGTGAGCCCCCAACATAGATTCCCTACACACTTCCCCATGCAAACAAAACATACCGTATTCACTTAGCCTGCCAGGGGAACTGAAACAGGCAGGAGGGAACTAACCAAGCCAGAGGTTGGCTGGGACCTTTACACTTGCAAAAGGACCCATCGGATCTTCAGTGCCCATGAGGGTACAAGGACACACCTCGGTTCTACACCTCCTTCTGAAAGATGGAACATCCAGCAGCACAAAATTCCCCGGTACCTTGATGAGCTGATGACTCCCAGCATGCAACACCCTGAGTGAACCAAACTGGAACAACCTAGTATTTTCTTTTGGAATCTCCCAAGTACTCCCCAGGCCTTACGGTCATTTGCTTGGGAGATATGACATGGCCCTAGCCCAGGCTAATAGCATTGCACATTACAGAGAGAGGAAATTTATGTGGGAAGAAAATTATTTCATTTCAGCCTTGAAAACTGTTACCATTTCTTGGTGGTTAGCCCTGCCCCCATGACTGGAACTAGCTATATTCTTCTTGGCAGTCTCTGATGAGAAGCCCTGGACTGAATGGGCCGATTTATTCCTTCAGAAGATGGATTGGATATGTTGGTGGGGCAATGTGGGAGAAACAGATACTGACAGTGCCTGTGCCATCCTTGTTTTGTGGATAAACAAAGGAATTCGTTCTCCAGGGGCCCTATATTCTCCCACTGCCAGACATAGGTCACACCCCTTGAAATCAAGAGGAATTATTCATTTGCTGTGGCGAGGGAATCAGGCTTTAGGGCTGTCCCACTGGCACCTTTCACCTGCATCAAGATCTTTTTTGATATCTGCCCAGAAAGGGATATGTTTTAAAGAGCATCTTTTCAGCTGTGCTGTGAAGTATCTTGTAGGCTCTATATGGTGGCACAGCTCTGTCTCTGTCTGAATGCAGCTGCCAATTAAGCAGAGAATACAAATGCTGCCTTTAATTGCCCTTTTTCAGGGGTTGCTTCTTCCCCAGAGACAGATTCTGCTGAGGCGTTTTTGAGCCAAGTCCAGCAGGCCCTGAGAAATATGGAACTGAGAGAGATGGGGTTTGGCAGGGAGGGAAGGCAGCTGCCCTGCTTGGCTCAGGGACTGTCTGAGTGGAGAAGAAATGAACTCTACCAAAGCAGAGAGGCAATGCCAGCCTGCCCGTTTCCCCAGTTCCCATTAAAACTTGTGGGTATCAATAAAAGCTTTTTTCACTCCTTGGAGGTTTCCCATCTTATCACAGTACCTGTGTCACTGGCGGCAGCCCAAACAGGCCAGACCTTGTGTTATTACACTGATTAGTTGTCCTAGTGTCTTAATGCTTTCCCAGCAAACTGGCCATGGCCCTGCAGAGGTTGGTTACTGGAGTCCTATAAATCCATCTTGGGCCACTGTGTCTCCACGGCCCAGCCAACAATGCATTCTTTTTCCTGACCTGCCATGGCTGTTGCTCTCATCTCCAGCTGGGTCCCCAGCTTTCTTAGTGCAACACTTGTCTTCTGTGGGGTGGTTTGTCTGGAGGGAATGGCTCATCGGGAAGGGGAGGCTGATTTAAGCTGATACAGCCTGAGTTTTTCAAGATCTGAGTTCCAAATACAGCCGGAGGTGTGTCAAGGTGGCACCCAAAATCAAGGGCCACTTCTGAAAATTTGAGCCTCATCTTCTCTGTGGCCCAGTTTTTCTGTGTGTAAAACAGGGATACTAAGGCCTGGTCTACACTACAGCATTGGGTCGATGTAAGGCAGATTACATCAGCCTAATTAACTCAGTGTACACTCCCGCTCTTGCCGATGTAAGTGCCCTACTACACTGACAAAATAACTCCACTTCCATGGAGGCGTAGGGCTTATGTCGGTGTAGTTAGGACGAGTCAGTGTCCTTTTAGTCACTGTGTTACTTTACTTACATCTATTGGCTGTCATTCTTGTCAATTTCACAGCTCCTCCGGGAATGGGGCAGCTGACTTGGACACCAGCGTGGAACTCCCTGCTGGGAGCTCGCTGCCCCCTCGGGGCTCTCAGCTTCCCGCTCCCCACTGGGAGAACGGCAGCCAACCAGACTCTGGGCGCAGAGCTTCCAGCTGTGCTCCCAGTGGGGAGAGGGGAACCCAGAGCCCAGGAGGGCAGCTGGGCTCCTAGCGGGGAGATCCGTGCCAGTGTCCAGTCGGCTGCCCTGTTCCTGGCAGGGAGCCGGACTACTGGCAGGGAGCTGTGTGCAGAGGTGAGAGCCCTGGCTCTCAGCTCCCCATACTGCCCTTCTTAAGTTGGTGGAAGCACTCCTGGTGAGGATGAGCCCCACTGACAGAAGAAGGGCAGTGTGGACATGAACCACCGCAGTAATTACTGTGGGGGCTGTAAGCTGACCTAACAGAGCTCGACTTACGACGTTTATAGTGTAGCCATGCCCTACTAATATTACCTATGCCACAGGGGGGCTGGAAGATTGAATTCAGTAGTGCCCGGGATGTGCTTTGAGATCCTGTGCAAGAGAGGTGTTGTCTGGAGGACTGAGCGTGGGTTTGGAAGTGAGGCAGCCTTGAGTTCTAATCCCGGTTCTGCTATTGACTCATTGAGCAAGATACTTGGGCCCAGAACGTAGGGGTCTAAATACCATCGAGGATCTGGGCCTTTGACCTTTCTCAGTCTCTGTTTCCCCATCTATAAAGTGGATCTAATAGCATTTATCTACCACTCCTAGCTCGCAAGTGGGTTGTGAGGATTCATTAATGTTTGTACAGGATCGTGAACGTGTGCTGAAAAGGGCTTTCCAGTGCTGAATTCACTCAGAATGTCTCTATGCCTTCCCAGATTATGCTCCTGGCTCTTGCCAACTGACATGCCACCATATGATCACGTTTGTGTCTTGGGCATTGCTGCCAGGCAAGATTCAGTCATTTCTCCCATCAGCTGCAGCTTCTCCTTTGGCAAGTCTTCACTTGGGCCCTTGGTCAGGCAACCTCTTTCTTGATCTCCCGTTTTCATTTGGACTCCTGTATCCTTGCTAAGGGGATGGAAACAGGGAGGGGGAAGGGTGTGAACTCAGTGATATGCTCTGGCTACTGTATGTTGTTCCAGCAATGCAAGGCAGCCATAAACCTAGTTTACCCAGCTGGTGAAGCTAGTTCTCCAGCTGCTTTCTGTCAGTGGCACATACTGGTGAATCCGGCCCAAGGATTCTTCTCTTGATGTTGATGAGAGTTACTGCTGGCGGGCTCTGCCCAGCCACTTCCCCATCATTCTTTCTGCTTTTTCCTTATTGCTGAGTCTTGCTTTGTTCATGCTTTTGTTTTTGCCGATGTCTGTCTGGGGTGGAGTTGGAGGCAGCCTGATAGCTGCTTCTCTCTTAGGCCCATAATGATCCTACCTCATATAAACTCTTTCTGTAGCAGTGTGAATTTGCAGTGCTCGGCCAGGCTCTGCACAACTGCTCTGAAGGACTTGGCAGTCTCGGGTGGTTCTTGAGAAGGCTGGTTAAATCTCTCATACATCACGTCATGCCTCCCAATAAATCCAGCATCAAAGGCTTTCTTCACCTTCTCACTGTTCCTTTTTGATTCCTCACTCAGCTGGAGTTTTGCCAGGATTTCATCCCCAGCATCCTCCACTACGTAGGGCAAGAAGACTACTTGGAAACCACCTGTCTCCCCACTGAGACCTGAAACTATTTGGAAGAACCCAACCCTCCAGATTAAGGCCTGGTCTACACTAGGAAATTAGGTCAGTATAACTACATCGCTCAGGGGTGTGAAAAATCCACACCCTTGAGCAATGTAGTTATACCGACCTAAGCCCCAGCGTAGACAGCGCGAGGTTGACGGGAGAATTCTCCTGTCGACCTACCTACCGCCTCGCACAGAGGTGGATTACCTATGCCAATGGGAGAACCCCTCCAGTCGGTGTAAGTAGCATCTTCACTGAAGCATTTTAAGTGTAGACAAGCCCTCACTAATCCAGCTTCCTGTGGCTGTGCCATTAAATGTCTCGGGGGCTGCACTTGTCACTGGGAATGCAGGTATCAGCACTGTTGTTAAGCAAATAGCTTATCAAACAAAATAAATATTTAAATAATGATTTTAAAACGCATTTTTACACTGGTCGTTGGACTCCATACAGGAATAACCGGACGATGCTCTGTGCCCTGTCTTATGAAGGAGGTCAGATTAGATGATCATAAAAGTTCCTTCTGGCCTTAAACTCTATGAATTTAGGCTGAGTTGTGGAATGCCTTCTTCAGGATCACAGACTTTCCATGTCGGGCCAGGTTGGCCCCTGCTTCCTTGTAGTCTGGCAGGTAAAACTTGTAAAATAGGGCCATGTAGACCAAGTTCACCTCCAGAAGGGATAAGCTGCAAGCAATCCCTTGATCCTGATGGTCACCAAGAGGTGTGGCAAGGGATGTGCTCCTACAGAGCATGGGGGTGGCAGGGTGGGAGAATTCACCTCTGTGCAGAGACCGAGCACCAGGCCTGTGCACTACTTAAGGCATCCTTAAGCCTTAGGAATGAAATTCTGGGCCAGCTGAACTCAAGAATTCTGCTATTGACTTCAGTGGGGCCAGGACTTCACCCTTGGATTTCAGTGGTGCATAGACCTCGGGCTGGCCCTCCACACAGAAGTGAATTAAATACACAGAGGTAAGAGGTATAGCAAAGAGTAAAGCGTGGGTGGTCACCTTTGGGAAAGGGCAGCCTGGCCTCTGGGAATATGCCCCCACTACCGATGGAAAGGGGAATGTAAACTGAAGCCAGCCAGTGTTGGCTGTAAAACATACCCCCTGAGTGCGGGGGGCACAATGAGGGGTAGGGAGGTTTCCTATCAAGGACAAATGCTAGTAGAGCTACAGGCAGCTGGATTTTGGGTGGCTTGTGATCCTGTGAACAAAATCTGTGATGTTGTGTTACAGTTGTTGGGTGCAGTTGGTCATAAATGGCAGTAGGCAAACCCAGCGCATCCCGGATGACTTTCCCAGATCAGCTCTGCAGTTGTCCTTTGCCCGGCAGCATGTCTGGCCTACTGGTACGTGTGCAAACTGGCCAGGGATCCCACCCCAGCATGGCGATGCTCCAGGTGCTAGTTATTGCTGTGCCACAGCCTGTGGGCAGAGCCATGAGCTGTAGCAGACACTGCGCAGCAAGTCCTACGGCTCCCATAAGAAAATGTCAGCAATTTGCAGCTGCTAAGGGGAGACAGGGGCACATCTGCCTAGCAGCTAAACCTAGCGTGGTCTTCTCAGGAGCATCAATTTGACTCTAGTCACTAGTCATAATCAAGACATCCCATTCCCTGCTGCTTCCCTGCCTGTCTCTCTCTGAGAAGGGCCTGCCCCCCATCACTTTATTGTCACTGTGGCGCTGGCAGACCAGGTGCCAGCTCATGCCAAGGTCCTCATGTCTTCACTGAACACTGACAAACACAGACCTGGAATACGTCTGGCTCACTTGTGTGTCAGTATTTCTAAAATTGGTATTAGAGTTATAAAAATGTGTTTAGACTTTATTAAATCCTTGTGAGTTGCTGCCTGCACTAATCTCACCCATAACCTCTGTCTCCCATATTATAAGGTAATATCTGAGCATTTGCATTGTAAGCCTCTGTGTCTGTAAATCACCAGACAGGAGAGAGACATTAAGTAATGTGAAATCCTCATCCTCAACAGATGGTGTTATGTCCTGCCCCACAAGGAAGGCCCATCAACACCAGACGGACTAGTGTGGAACATTAAAGAGGACAAAAGTCTTTGTTGTTTACTCTCCTCTGTGAAGATGAGTCATGCAAGTGAATTCCTCCCATCAGCTGAGTTTGCAGCTCAAAGCACAAAGGGGGAAGGGAATAAAACCCCCTAACAAGGAGGAACTGTATCTTTATGCTGCTTGGACTCTGAGAGCATGTCCACACAGCAAAGAAAAACCCTTGGCTGGCCCATGCCAGGTGACTCGGGCTCAGGCTGTGGGACTGTTTCATTGCTGTGAAGTCTTCTTGGCTTGGGCTGGAGCCCGGGTTTTGGGCCCTTCCCACCTCCCAGAGCCTGTGCTCCAGCCCAAGCCTAGAAATGTACACAGCAATGAAACAGCCTCTCAGCCTGAGTCCTGCGAGCACAAGGTGGCTGGCATCATCCAGCCACGGGTATCTTGTTGCTGTGTAGACATACCCTGAGGGGCAAGGTTTTCTAAGTATAAGCAAGGGATCCCCAGCTGCTTAGCCTAGGTTAGCCCTATGGACATAGAGCTTGCTTATTATGGAATCATCTATTACTTTTTGAAACTTAAGATTTGAACTCATTTGTGTACCTGCTTTAATCTTGTAAATAGCTCTCTTGTTTCCTTTCCCTATGTAATGAATCTCTAGATAGTTTATTGTAGGATTGGCTACAAACGTTGTGTTTAGTGTGAGCTCTAAGGTGTAATCGCCTGGGGTAGGAGACTGGTCCATTGGGACTGCCATTAACCTGAATATTGCTGTGATTCATGGTGTACGGGACCAAGGCAGGCTTACCTACCCAAGGGGACTGTCTATGACTCCATGTTCAGGCTGTTACGTGCCTGAGGAATTCACACACGATAATTTGTTGGTGAAACCTAAGTGCTTGTGAGATCTATAATCTGGGGTTTGTGCCCTGGTTCTTAACAGCCTGCCTTGAGGCTGGAACTCATGCTCTTGAGTGACGGCAGGACAGTCACGTTTTCACATCTCCTGGCTGCCTGCTTTATTGCACTCTCTGTGACTGGCCTGCGATGTTTTTGCTTGGCTGCTACTACCCTGACTTTTGTGACAGCCCTTTGCTTCCCTCCCCCACTCTGTCTACTGCAGCTCCTGTGCCTAGCTGGGCTCTGTCCCGTGCTGCCGTGGAGCGGGTGGGGCAGCTTGCACACTTCTTTCCGTGTGTATAGTGCAGCACACTTTTGCTCCCCGTGTAGGGTTTTTCCAAATAAGGCCTCTGGACTTTCTCCCCGCCCTTTGCGCTCCCCTCTCCCAGTGGCCTCGCTCTCCCTCACAGGCAGACTGCTGCTGCCTGCTCAGCATTGAGAGCAAAAACTTTTAAGGCCAAAGAGCTGGCGTGGACTGATTGCATATCCCTCGCCAAACCCCTTCAGGGTCTCACCGAGCTCAGGGAGGATCAGACACACAAATCCAGACCCCCGTCCCCTTCGGGAGGGGGACGTACCCAGGGGCTTCAGCCTTTTCTATTTGTTATTCCTTGTAACACAAATAAATGTGCGCTCTCTGGGCTCCTCCTGGCTTCTCTCAGCTGGTCCTTTCTCTCTCTGGAGGCTGCGTTTTTTCTAAACGAATAACAAACCCACAAAGTTGGGAAAAGAACCAATACCCTGGACAGCCCCACTGTGGTATTTTCATACAAATGGGGCTGGGCTCAATCTGTGGGACGGAGCACGCTTCTCCCGCTGGTGCTCCCACCTTCCTCACACCTTCCCCGCACCAGCAGAGGGACTGGGACAAGCGCTGCGCCTAATTAATTGTGATTGAAAGAGTTTCTGTCTCCAAACAGCACATTCTGGGTTTGCTGAGATGATAAAGACTCCGGTACAATTTCAGACTTAATTCCAGACCCATTTCCAGGGAAGGGAAGGGTGGGGGGGAATCTTTGGAGGTCCCATTGCTGCAGTTCTACCCCCACAGTGTGAGAGCTCACCATCTAAACAGGGTCAGGTCTAGTTTATCCTTGCACTGGAGAAAACCAGAGGCTGCAGCAAATGAAGTTGTTGACTATGTGGCTCCTCCATTAAGTTGCTACTACACTCAAGCACCCCCTAGTGATCAGCGTGCTACCTTTATGGACTAGCATACATGCCTTGAACCTACGCAGACTGGTTAATTACATGGCTGTATAATTATTTCAACAGTCTCCAAAGGGTTAAAGCTCATTCTCAACAGCACCCCTGATTGGAGGAGCACCCACACACCAGCTGCCCGTGGCTCTTCCTCCTCCAAGTTTCGCCTGCCTTGTGGATTTATTCTTTAATATGTCCCAGCTTTCACTTCCTGATACACTTGGAAATTTTCATCAAATTTCAGAGAGGCTTTATCGAGGATTTGCGCTATCTTTAAATACACTCTTCATTTGCTCTTCGGTTCCTGGCCTCTTAGTGCAGAAAAACTCCACACTCTCCTGTGTTATCGCTTCCCCAGCTAAAGAGCAGCAGGGCCTTAGTTTGCTATTCTCTCCACACCCCCAGTCTTTTCCGCACAGTTGCCTATAGCAAGTTTAACCTATCGGCATGTAGAGAAAAATCAGCAGTGGTCTAGTTCGTCCAAGTGAAGTGCATTGGTGGTGAAATATATTGTTTGTTCCATCCTGGGGAAGGGGATAGGGGCGGGAGAGGTTCAAACATATTGTAAAAACTCACTCTCTGTTAACTATTATTTGTGTTGCTGTACTGCCTAGGAGTACCTGTCATAGACGAGGATCCCATTGTGCTAGGGACCATACAAACATAGGGGGAAAAAAAGACAGAGCCTGCCCCAAGGAGTTTCCAATCTGTGTATAAGACAAGGGACAACAGATGGACACAGACTGATAGGTGAGGGAGTACAAGGAAACAATCTTGCTATTTTGTCACGTCTGCAGCTATACTGACTCTGGGTGTCAGAGTCAAAAATGAAGCACTCTTGGGCCTGGACTGTGTTTGGGTGGGAGACTCCCAAGGATAAACTCAGGGTGCTGTAGACAGGAGAGCTGTTGACTCTGGAGGTGGCATGCTTCCTTTGAGTCAGCAATGACCCAATGTCCTAGCACCATGCTCTATTGGAGGTACCTTGGTTCTTCCGAAACATGATGGTCCTTCAAACTTATGCTCTTTTAAGATTTCTGAGCATTTACTGCAAGAGCAGAGGGGTTACTCTTGGTTTCCTAGCCAATTTCCAATTTAGGCAATTTCGCTGTCTTCCTAAAATTGCCCCAGCTGTTTTAATCTGGACACAGTATTCTTCTCCTCTCTTAAACTGTTCTGTAGCATTGCTGGGTGTAGTTAAACAGCTGCCGTATCCCAGTGACTGGCTGAATAAGATTATTCTGATATTTTCTTGACCCTGAAGTTTTTACTTATTTCTTACTCTGGGAAAACTCTTAGCTTCAACATTGGATGAGGCAGGTGGAGGTCATGTAATATATTCATGTCGCCCTCTCCTCTGAGGAGCTTATTCCACGCTCAGAATCCAGAGAGGGTTACTGCTAATAACTTACAGTTGCAACAGTTCCTTTCACTCCCAAAGGATCCCAAAGTGCCTTACGATTTTTATAACATAGGGACCACTCACCCAGTATAGATGTACCACCACTTCCGTGGTGGACAGCCATGTAACAGCACAGAGCAACTTAGGACAGGGAGTGAAGAACTCGGTAGCCAAATGGAAACAGAGGAAGGATTTTAAGTAGGCACAATCTAATTACCCACATTGGAATTAGGCTAGAACGCCGGGGTACCAATGGAAGCCTTCCTGATCACAAAGGGCTTTCTGCTTTTGGCTGAGAAATAGAGCCCTAAGAAACATGCTGGGGAAACATGTTTATTACCAATATAGAGGGCAGAGTTGCCCTGTGCTTTGGCACAGTTGCTCCACTTCCCACAGCGCCCTGTGTTTTACCGTTGGTAGCTCTCATCCAAATACTGACCAGACCTGCCGAGGCTTGCGTTGAGGGATCTGACAGGATCCGAGCCGAGGAGGTTTGGCTGCAGGCAGAATAATTCTTCCTTTTATGGAATTCTTCTGCTTCTCCCCCAACAACGGCCCTCAGATCCCTGCTTAGTAACAGGAGATTTTCTCCTTCTCTTGAGTTCTCACAACAACAATCTCACCCACGTAGAAACCAGCTCGACTTCTGCAAAGAGCCTTCGCTACCCGGGTCTCTCATTTCAAGGAGGCTCCAGCTGCTTTAGGAGAGATGGAGGATGGAAGAGAGGGCAGGAGGTGGTTGGGGGTGGGTTAGGGGGGCTTGTGTGAATGTACAAGCAATGCATTTCCCTGCCATACTGTAGTGTGCAGAAGTAGTAGGACTCAGGTGCTAATTTGAGATTTGAAGTATGGGGTCAGAAGGGGGTGGGTGTCTTTCTAAGTCTCTTGATCATGTGGCTTGGAGATTCTGCTGCCGCTTCTGGAAAATTTAAGGAATTGGCCAAGAAATCAACAGCACAGAACTTAGCAGTAAAGTGGTTAGAGCCAATGTTAGTTATTTGCAGGAAATGCTGTGGGTAGGCATAACACTGGCCTCACACCCAACATCCTTTCTCACTTGACCAATAAGATTCAGTCTCTCATCTGGCAGGATTACCCGCCTATAGTTTTTCCCCATCAAGATGAGGTATATCCATCAGTCTGACTGTTCCTTCCTCAAGGCTGAGCAGAGCTTTCATCTTACGGGCTCAAGCTTTGGCATTTTAAGCACACTCCCCCTCTATTCTTCCCCATAATATATACAAGAATCTGCCCTGCTTGCGTAGGCTTGGAAAAGCTGTTGTGATTTCAACTGAATGAGCTCCCAGATAGGTTGCGAAAAATGGGATGAAAGAGTAGATGTGGTTCTGCAGAACTTCAGCCCAGATATGTGTCTTCAACAGACAAATCCCCAGGAAATATCAGCTATTGCCAGTCTGTGGTGCAGGAAGCGGAAAGTGGTTCATGGTACATTATGCATAGGAGTGGGGTGCTTTACAGACCATAGCTGTTACAGACTGGTCTGGCCTGCAGTAGTCTGATCTGAATCTAGACTTTGAACGCCCAAAGGTTGGGGCTGTTTGGATGCAGGGTTTTTGTTTGACCGTTATAGAAAGTAGAGTTCCACTGGGATAGGCTGATCTGGGGCCAGCTACCAGCGCAAGGCTCTCCAACTGCTGGCTGGGCGTCAGGGTCTAGGGGTCTCATTTTGTAAGCAGCAGGGAATAGGAATGGCCAGTTCGAGGGGCTGAAGATGAGCACCTCTGTGTCCCTCTAACACCATCGTGGGCATTAGTTTAACGCTGACCAAGAGGGAAGGATGCCGTTTAGTAACTCACCATGACTTTCTGTAGCATCTGTTTTTTTTAGTGGTTTCTCCTTTGAAGGACTCAGTAGGACTGAGCTTGCTCATCTTTTGAGATCTGGAAAGCCCACAGCCTGAGGTGGTTAGGACGGCAGGCTGTCTAGGTAGGACCACTCTCTCAGGCCTAGGCAAGGTCAGGCTGGGTGAATCCACTTTTCTGTTGATTTGTCACTCAGGTGACAAGTCGGTGAAAGAGGCCAAACTGACCGCTGAAGATCCTGAAGTTTCCATTTAACCATAAAATAGGCACAGTAAAAGTATCATCAGTGTAAGCTACCCCCACGCAACACACTCTGCACATGTTCCTTGGCTTTGACCTGGGCAATTCAGTGACTTAGCATCTCTGCGGAGATGGCCAATTAGTGCCATTCTAGGTTATCTTCTTGTGATGTACACTCCTGTTTGCTAGGAATTGGACAGGCCACCATCGCACGACACATAAGTCACCAAACAGGTATTAGAGAAGGATCACTTTAAGTGATGTTGACCTAGGCTGGCCTGGAATCAGTGCACTTTAATTCCACAGTGCAGCTCCAAGCCCCTTGGCCATTCAGCTTCCTCCCTCAGTGTGTGACTCCAGAAACCTAGCATATACCAGGCAGAGGGTTATGCCGAGCATTGTAATGGGGGTGTTCAGGTTAGTTTGTAGGTACTCTTTGGGAGGTGGCTGGGAGGTGTAGGTGGGTTGTTTGACCATATTCATTACATGAGACCCTCCTGGCAAATAGTTTGTGGAGCAACGGCAATATGCGTACTCTCCCTCACCCATCTGTGCTCCTCACCTGCTTATCCCCGCCCCCCCATCTCCTGAATATGGTGACAGAGTTCCAGAATGGTGGCTGTCAGAAGGGAATTGGGTATAAAAGAGTGGAGAGGCCTAATGGTAGCTTTTCCATCCACAAGGATGTGTGTGTATGTGTGTGTCTAGTAGAAACCACACTATAGGAAATGTTTCCTGAATTTCAGACTGTTTCCCCTTTGATCAATTTTACCCCATTTCTCCAAGTTATACCCCGTTGCACCACCCAAAACTATTCCCCTCATTCCTTGATGTTCTTACTTTCAGATAGCTGAAGATAGGAATCATGTCCCCCCATTACTTCTCTCCTTGAGGCTGGGTAGTCAAGTGAGATGTCTTCCTTTTTTCCAGTCTTTTCTCATCACTCAGTTCCTTCAGCCCTTTAATAATTTCCATTGCCGAGAGCTGAACATGGCACCACTTTGTGGGCTGCATGTGATCCCTCTGCACATGCAGTTCAGCATTGCTTGCACCTCGCCCCTGTAAACACACATCCAAATTTATTTTATCTCTTGCCCTATCCTATGGGTCACTGAATTAAACAGCCTTTACCCTCTCTCTTGCAACATGCAACCTATAAAGATGTCAGGCAACAATCAGTTGTATGACATTCAGATCCAAGTTTGGATTCTGCCACCCACTCAAAGTTTTATGGGTGTTTTAGATATAAGGTTTCTATAAAGAAAAATATTCAGTGTGATAGAGGGATTTAAAATGGTATATGGACGTTCAGTCAGGATCTCCTATTTGTCCTCCCACAACACAAGAATAATAAAGTACAGGGTAGAGTTGGGCAAAAAATTTTGAGTCAAAGGTTTTTTTCACCAAGAAGTGTAAATTCAGGTTGACAGAAACAATTAGCAAATTGGTGCTGAATTTGCTGAACTGTTCTGGTTGGAAAAAGAATTGAAACATTTCATTTTTGAAATGAGACATTTCAATTTTTCAATTTGAGAAAACTTCATTTAGAAATTTACTTCAATTTTTTTTTGAAGTTTAAAAAGCCAGGAAACTGAAATGTTTCATTTGACTTGAAATGATTTTTTTTTTTTTGTTATGCTGAATTTTTTTTTTTTAAAGTTTGGTGTTGGGTCACTCTCACATTTTTTATATTTTGGTAGGGCGAGGAAACCAAAACATCTGTTCTTCACGCACTCTAGCACAAGGTAAATTTACAAGAGAAATAAGGAAGATGGTTGCGCAACAAGTACTGAACTGGTGGCTCTCACAGCTATGAGGCATGACTGGAGAAATAGCTGAGTAAGATTCAGAAAAAGATTAACACCTTTATGAATAAGAAATACGTCTGCAGTAAGTCTCTCTATGATAAAAAGTACAAAGGCCATCGATCCTCAGACTTCAGGGATAAATTGATCAAGAGCTGGTTAGAGAGAAATCTTCACCACTCCACCATAGTATAGTATCACACCTTATGGGCTTAGCGCTGCATACAGTGAAGTCAATGGCAAAACTATTGTCTTCAGTAGGTGCGGGAAGTGTGTGTCTGTGTGCGTAGGGGAGTGATTAAACTTATCTCTGAAGCATTTAGAATTGGCTGCTGCTGGAGACAGGAAAAACCAACCAGATGGACCATTTATTTGTGTCTATGTAGCAGATGGTGGGATACTGGCCGACATGAACTATTTGTCTGCTCTGGTGTGGCAGTTTGTATGTTCCTTAGTTCTGCCACCTATAGAAAAGCTTTAGAAAATTCAGTGTACCACTCAGAACCACCCACACTGAATTCCCTGCTCAGCAGAAAAAAAGATTCCGGGATTCTGCTCTGCAGTTTGACCCTAACTGCATCCTTCCCTTCTCTTGCCTCCTGCCTCAGATTAGTTGTCCTTATAACGCACAATGTGCACTTTGGTGTAAATGAGAGGAAGGGGTTGTTGAAAGCTAAAAGATTTTATTCCCTGCTCTTCCCCCCACCCCCACTTCCCTGCTGGCAGCCAAATAACATGTCTTGTCTCTAAGCAGTATTCGCAGTGTATAATTTAGGGCCTATAAATAGATGGCTGTTATTAACAAAAAAAAATCACATACACACATTTTCTCCCCTTTCCAGGCATCAGCCAAACCACTCCAGGGAGAGAATGGAAGCCACTTTAAATGGGAGGCACGCAACTCCCATCCAGGTGGCTGTGTTTCTCTCTACTTCTGCCTTCCTTTTTATTCAGTTTATTCTGCCCCATCTCTTTCCCCCTCAACATTTTTCTCTTTCTCCATCTGTGCCTGCCTATGCCCCTCCCACATGCTATCTCTGTCCACACCCAGCCATCTGTCACTCCCACCTGCCTCTGCTCCTCCTGTGTGTTTCCTGCTTCCTTCCCCCAGTCCTCCATCCTCACCCATCTTAAGTAAAGTTCCCACTGGATAAAAGAGGAGCTGAGACTCTGAGAAAGAGAGACAGAGGGCGACAGGGATTGAAGCAGGGGGCCAAAGCCATAAAAAAAGCATGGAACCAGAGTAACTGCTCACCAAATAGCGCACACAGGCTGGATTCCTCTGCCCAGCCCCCAGCCAGAGTAGCTAGTCTGGGCACTTGGCATCGCCCCAGGAGGAAAGGGACAGGGGAGAGGAAATTGTCCTTGGCAGATTGTGAAGCAGCCACAGCACAGCCATAGGGCAGCTACATCCACCTAAAGACTGGAGTAGCTCCCACAGCCCTAGTGTCTCTTCCCCTGCAAGGAGATGGACTCTCTATGTCAGAACAGCCCCACCGTGGGCTCCCAAAATCTTGCTTCCTTTGTGCAACAGTGGTGAACAAGTCCAGGGGTTTTGCCAGGGCCAGCTCCAGGCACCAGCTGACCAAGCACGTGCTTGGGGCGGCACCTTGTAAGGAGCAGCCAATCTTGGGGTAGCGGGGTGGCGCGCTGTTTTTTGTTGTTGTTGTTGTTTTGGTTCAATGGCGCTCGGGGGGTTGTTACAGCGGGAAGGCTCAAGGAAAAAGCAGCAAAGAATGGAGTACAGACCTTGGCTGCTGATTAGAGGACCCTAAACTGGAATCCAGGGTAGAGGGCAGGCCCAGGGAGAGACACCGCTAGAGGAGGGTGCAATGCCTGGCCAGGATTACCAGAGTGGCCAGGAGGAGGTACTACCTGCAGTGAGTGGATCCTGTGATGAGGTTCTTTATTTGGCATCCAGTTGCTGGGCCTTTGGGGTTCATGTTTTCAAGCTTTTTTCCATAACCATGAGGGCTAGAAACTTATTTTTTTTTAAAAGATGAAAGCTGAGATTCTCACATCATCCCAGGATTCCAGGAGCTGGGGCTTTAAAAAATGTCAACTATCACTAGACTCTAGGGTGACCATATGTCCTGTTTTGGCCGGGACAGTCCCTTTTTAAGACCTGTCCCGGACATCCTGACTTTTGGGCAAAACTGGGTATTTGTCCCATTTGCTCTTGCCAACTGATCAGTTGCCAAGAGCAAATGGGACAAATGCGCAGTTTTGCCAAAAAAGTGGGGCATCCCCCCCCAGGGAACACAGAGGAACATTTGGCGAAGTTGGGGGGCTGACAGCCCCGGGCAGTGTCCTGTTTTCACTTTGGAGAATATGGCCAAGTCTCTACCAGTCTCACAATGTCACTGTGAGAGTTGGTGTAATAGGGTATGCTCTGCTCCTGCCTTTTCGCACCACAGAAACTGGCTCTGACTCTACCGGTAGCATGTCCACCATGCCGTTTGTTTGAGTTCCCTCCACCAGCAGCCTTACAGCCCCATGCAACACTACTAGTGCAATATCCCCTGTGCTTTCAGCCCTCTCCTCAGGAGCAGGGGTCTCCCTTCCTTGAGGCCCCTGGACTCAGCTAGCCCTGTTCCTCTCCCCATGAGAACTTCCTTCCTGTGCCTCTTGGCTCATTAGCTCCCCCAGCCCATTGGCCTGCTTAGTTAATTACCTTTAATTATCCCAACTAGCTTTCTCAGGGGAACTAATGGGTGTCAGAGTGTCAGCTCCCGATTGGCACCACAGGGCTAGAGGCCCTTCCTCGGCTGGGAAGGAGGGGGCAGCACACGTACCATGTCTCCCTGCGAAATGCACTGGCAGTGTGGGAATGGAGGGTGGGGGCCGTGGCCAATAGGAACACAGAACTGCCCTGTAAGGAGAGTGGGAGTTGCAAATGGCATAGGCCAAGTGGCAGTACCCAGCAAATCCCCTGTTGCCTGTTAGCAAATGGTACAAGCAGGCATGCACAGGGGGAGGAAGTGGGGCTGTAGGGTGACCAGATGTCCCGTTTTTATAGGGACACTCCTGATATTCGGGGCTTTGTCTTATAGAGGTGCCTATTACCCCCCACCCCTGTCCTGATTTTTTTACACTTGCTGTCTGGTTGCCCTGCGTGGATGGGACCTTCTGATCTTGGGTTGGGGGAGAGAACTCTCTTGCACCTGAAAACACACCCTCTGTACTTTCTTCCTGAGCGGTGCGGAGCACAATTAGGAGGGTGATCAGTCAGGGACAAATGATTTTGGACTTGGTCTGGGGGCCTTTACTTTCTAGGGTGACCAGATGTCCCGATTTTATAGGGACAGTCCCGATTTTTGGGTCGTTTTCTTATATAGGCTCCTATTACCCCCATCCCACCCCTGTCCTGATTTTTCAGACTTGCTAGCTGGTCACCCTATTATTTTCCTCTCTGCACCTCTGACAGGCATCTCCCCTGCCTTCCTGTGATCACCCCCATGCCCAAACCAGAGCCTTTCCCAACTGCCTGAGGACACATGGTTTTATTTTGCAGCATGGGGGTGGCCGTCCCTTGAAATCAGCCTGCACTGCGGAGGGAATGTGAGTGTTTGTGGGGGGCGGGGGGAAGGAGGAGTAGTTAGCAGAGGAAGAAGAGACAGGCTCAAGGTTGTGGGCAGCAGAGAGGCCTGTGGAATGCTCAATGAGCCCTGCAGTGGCCCCCAGGGACCTTCCTGTGTGAGGCGAGAACAATCTCTGGGCCAGAATGAATTATCAACAAGGCTGATGGACCAGAACAGAATGGATAATGAAACAGACCAAGCTGGGGAGGGGAGTACATAAGCCCACTTGCCTGCCAGTCCCTCAAGAGTGTGGGGTGGGGAGAGATTCAATATGGGCAATGGGAGATCAAGCTGCCTCTTCCCAAGACACCTGGGATTGATGGAACAACTTGAACACAGGAATAAAGCTTCCATGTGTTTTGATGTCATGGGTCTCTGCTAACCATTTGCTAATGGGCGACAATGTCTCATGTGGTCACAGGTGCTGGAACTAAGGGTGCTGGGGTGTTGCTGCACCTCCTAGCTTGGAGTGGTTTCCATCATCTACAGGATTTACAATTTGGTTCAATGACTCTCAACACCCCCACTATACCAATTGACCCAGCACCCCTGCATGTGCTTCATCCCAAAGAATCCCAGAGCACTTGAAGCCATACACAGGAGTCCCTTCACCAGCCGCTGAAGTGTAGCCATCTCTGGGGAAGAAGCAAAGTAGCTGTTCTAATGGCGCACAGCAACACAACAGCCAATGACAGAAATGAGAATGCCATAATGTAAGGGAACTTCAGGTTGGTCCAATGTAATCACTCAGTCTGGAATCTCCCCAAGACACTGGGGTTGCCCCCCCTTTCCTTGTTAAAAATGCCATGCAATTTGTAATGACCCCATGTATTCAGACCTTGGTTTTACCTCTCATCTGAAAGAGGGTGCCTCCAGAACAGGGTGACCAGAAAGAAAGTGTGAAAAACTGGGACAGGGAGTGTGTGTGTATGTGTGAGGGTCTCGACGGACCACTTAATGATCTTTCCAAATGTTGTTTGTACCATCAGCTAACTATTGTAAAGCGCTTTGGATAAAAGCGCTATATATAAAAAAACTTAATAATAATTAACATTTTTTGTTCTACAAATAAAAGCACACACCTCATATTTTAATATCAGTAGTCTTACTTTTCTAAAGTGATGGACGCGTCCTCTCTCCCCCTCTGTGGCAGCCACCAAGCTGGGGCTGGGAAGGATGGGGTGTCTCTCCCACACCACAGCAGCCTCAGAGCTGAGGTTGGGAAGGAGGGCCGTCTCTGCCCCGCAACCGCAGCCCTGGAGCTGGGGAAAGTCACCTCTTTCTCTGGCCGCCGTAGCCCTGCACATCCCAATTTCCTCTTACCCCCCTCTTCTCACCCCACTGCCCCTCCCATCTACTCTGTATTCCCCCCCAAGGCCACCACCTCACCTTACACGTGCGTCTTCTCCAGGGTCCAGGCAGCTAATTAGTAAAGCCACGCCTGCGCGGCTCCACTAATTAGGTGGGTGGCCCTTCATTCTCTCTTGTGCAGCTGCCTAGGCACACACCTTAGCGGGAACTATCCACGGACCATCTGAATGGAGCTCGCAGACCACTGGTGGTCCGCGGACCACAGTTTGAGAAACTCTGATGTACATCACAGCTATATCACCATTAGCGGCTGCTCCATTGTGTTCAAGCAACGTGAAAGGCCAGTCCCAGGCAGAGGCATCAGATTCCATAGCCTTGGATTGTGCTTTCCTGGGGGAGTTTAGTTAGTTGGTTTTTTTAAATAATTTCCTGGAGGCTGGCAGTTTTTTCACAGCATGCATGTTTATGGTGGGGATTTTAATTATTTATTTTTCTCATATTTCATTGCACATTTGTGTGTCACTGAACACTTATGGTTTTTGTGTCTTGGAATCTAGCCCTGAGCTGCCTTCTTGGGCTTTTGAATTTTAATGTAGGAAATTATGTACAGCATCTGCTAAAAATAACATCTTAAGTGTCCTCTAAAAAAGGGTGGTCGTCAAAACAGTGGTACCTTAAAATTACAAAGAGGGATGTGAGAGGCCAAGGCCCGGAATCGAGAACCTTGTTGACAGCCCTGTGTTGTGGGAATCAAATCTCTAGAGAAAACGATTCTACAGTTAGAGTACTGGGAGCAGCACTGCAGCTTTAAGGATGATGGTTTTCCATTCTCAATCCCTCTCTTCAGTCTCTGGAACTTTCACGCGCATTTTCCTATTGTGCTGAAACATCTCCTGCCTGGCCTCAGCCCAAAGGGGAATGAATATCTCTGGGAAAGTTCAACAGAAACAATTCAGCAGTTTTTGAATTAGGGAAATGTGAAAAACAGTCTGAGGTGCTGAGCACCCACAACACCAGTTGTTAGTGCACATTTTGGATGTTTAGTACCTCTGAAAGTCAGGCCAGAGGTACACATGTTCAGCTTTAAAAAGAAGAGTACTGCTCTGTGTGTGTGTGTGTGTGTGTGTGTGTGTGTGTGTGTGTGTGTGTGTGTGTGTAAAACAACCAACCAAAGCTATGTTATAGAAATCTACAGACCATATGTACTGTATACGTTTCCTTAACAATGTAGTAATGCATTTTCATGCATGTGTTCCACTTGCAACTGTGCATCTAAATTACTAAGGAAAACATGTCTGCCAGCTGCCTGTTATATCCTTTATAATCACTAATTTAACTATTCACTTACAGATGCCACTTGATGTGACCACAGGTGCCAACTTTTTTCTGGGCCGGTGGGAGCTTGCGCCCCTACCCTGACTCCACCCCGGCCCCAAAGTCCCCGCCCTAACTCCACCCTTCCCTGGCCCTATTGGACCCCTCCCCAAATCCCCACCCCAGGCCCGCCTCCTCCCCCAAGCACTCTGCGTTCACCCTCCTCCCCCCTCCCTCCCAGGCTTGCCACGTGAAACAGCTGTTTCGCGGTGCAAGCACTGGGAGAGAGGGGGGAGAAGCAGGACGCGGCGGCGCGCTCAGGGGAGGAGGCAGAGGCGGAGGTGAGCTGGGGCATGGGGGCAGGGTGGGAAGCTGCCGGTGGGTGCAGAGCACCCACCAATTTTTCCCCGTGGGTGCTTCAGCCCTGGAGAACCCTATGGATGTGACTAACTGGCCTGGGTATCTGCCAGAGCTGGATTAACCCATAGGCTAATAAGGCTATAGCCTTAGGCCCCACTTTAGGCCCTCCTATTTTTAGGCCCCACTGTTGGCCCTCCATTCCATATTGAAGTAACAGCAAAGCGACGGTAGCGGGGCCATCGGAATTTTTTTTGTCTCATTAGATATTGTTTTGTACAAATTAATCCATCAAGATTGTGAATTCAATTTATGGTGGTTGTGATTTTGTCTTTGTGGGCTAAGCAAGTGTTTGTGGGCCCAAGCAATATTGAACTTTGTACACAATAGGCCTACACTGGACAATAGAAACCATGTCGAAGAAAGGAGGATGGTGGAAATTGAAGGAGGCCAAAGAAAGACGGCAAAGACAAGATGTAGTGCTGAAAGGTTCTCCTTCGCTCCTAACATTTTCCCTCCTACTAAGTCTGGTGGTGAGAAAGTCCAGGTGAATACCAAACCAAGTGAACCTGCTGTGCTTGTGCCTGATGAAAAGGAGCAGCCTCTTGTGCCTTCTCTAGCTGCAGTCTCACCCCACTCCTCTGAAGACTTTCCCAGTGATAGTAATAAAAAAATATCCCAGGCAAGAGGGACATGACTTCTGAAGATCTCATTGCATACTGGACTGAGAAAGGCCCCCAGAAATACCAGAATCTAGATGCTGACTTTTCATTGACAAAGCGAGAGTACACCAATCAGAATCGTTATCTGACCAAATCAATGTTTGAATATGTGATGCCTAACAAACAGATGGGCAAGCGAGAATGGCTCATCTATTCGCCTTCTAAGAAGAAAGTGTACTGTTTTTATTGCTGCCTGTTTTCTGATACCAAAAAGTGGGGGATGTTCTGTGAAGGTTTCAGTGATTGGAAGATTACTGAATATATTAACAATCATACAATGAGTGAGCAGCATATATTGTCAATTAGCAGCTACCATGCCTGAAAGAAAGTTAGTGGCAGAATTGATACCCAAATGGAAAACCAGTTTTTGGAAGCTCTCACTTATTGGAAGAATGTTCTCAGACATTTTTCTTGCTGAGCGTGGTTTGCCATTTCGTGGCTCAGATGAGACTGTTGGATCAAAACACAATGGCAACTACCTTGGCGTACCAAAGCTAATCACTAAGTTCGACCCTTCCTTAGCTCAGCATATCAATGAACATGCAAATCATGGAAAAGGCCATACATCATATCTATCAAAGAATATTTGTGATGAATTCATTGCACTGCTGGCAAAGAAGATGCTATCAGCCATTGTAGATGAGATCAAAGATGTGGGATATTTTTCAGTGTCCATTGACTCAGCATCGAATGTGTCACGTGTAGATCAGCTGACTGTCATCTTGCATTACGTGCTACCCAGCAGACCAGTTGAGCGTCTCATGACCTTCAAAAACATCACCAGCCACACAAGGGAGAAACTTGCGTTGTACCTACTGGATTTCCTCACCAAATATGGGATTGACATCAGCCTTTGTCGTGGCCAAAGCTACGACAAAGCAAGTAATATGAGTGGCAAATATTCAGGGGTGCAGGCAAAGGTAAAAGTGTGCAATGCTTTGGTTGATTACATACCATGTGCTGCACGCTCACTCAAACTTGTTGGCTAGTCTGCCGTGGATTGTTGTGTTGAAGCAGATTCTTTTTTTGGGGGGATTTGTCCAAGAATTGTACAATTTTTAGTCTGCATCAACCAGTCATTGGATGATTCTTAGAGATTCACTACCAAAGGGATGCCCAGTGCCTAAATCACTCTCAGGGACATGGTGGAGTGCCAACGCTGAAGCTGTGAATGCAGTTGTTCAGGAATACCCCAACATCCTTGAAGCGCTAGAGAGCATCAAGAATGATGAATCTCAAAAATTAGCAACAAGAAAAGATGCGAAGATCCCGAGTCATGCAATGCGCACTTTGGAAACTGGTATTTTGTGTGAGGTCTGGAATGATATACTTCAGCCATTCAGCAGGAGCAGTCTAAGCTTGCAAAGTGCTCAAATTGACCTTTCCATTGTTGTAAACCTAATGAGGAGTCTTGGAACTGTTCTTCAACAAATGCAGGATAGTTCTGATGAGTATGAAATTCAGGGGGCTGTAGGGACTGCTAACCATGAGCATAAGTCAGCCAAGTGCTGCAAAAGATAGAAGACATGTGACGATTCAACTGCCCACTCATTCAGTGACAAGGAGGCCTTTAGAGTTAATACCTTCATCACAATCATCGACAAACTCAAGAGTTCATTAGAACATCGGATCAAGGCTTAAGAAAATATTGACAAAGCCTTTAGAGTACTGACATATTTTTCGCCTAACATTTCAAGTTCTGAAGTCAGTGAAGGTATCAAACGTCTGTGTCAGAAATACCCAGACAATCTCCAAGTAGATTTTACTAAAGAATTTTTTCAATTTGTTGACTTCACATCGCTCTCAGATATATAGAGAAAAGATGACGAAAGCAAATCTATTTGGATGTACCGAGTTATCACTGAATCCAATGTGATAGAATGTTTCCCAAATGTTGAAACTGCATTATGGCTGTATTTGTCACTAATGATCACTAGCTGTAGTGGAGAATGTTCCTTCTCTCTTCTAACAAGGATCAAAAATGTCCTCCGACCCACCATGACTTAAGAGCATCTCAGTGCTTTGTCCCTCTTGAGCACTGAGAACGAAATCATCAAGTCTTTGAATTACAATGACATCATTCATGACTTTGTATGTATGTATGTAGATAAATGTTTGATGACTTCATAATTTTTTTTGCAATATTATAATTTATACTTAGGCCCTTCCCTTCCATTAGCCTTAGGCCCCTCATAACTTTAATCCAGCCCTGGTATCTGCAGATCCATGATTTGTAAGCTGGTCAGAGAAACTGTTTGCACCACAAGTACAATTGGATGTACCTAGTAAAATGGCTTCCTTACTGCAATACTGACCCCTGCCACCAGTTTACACCTAGAAGAAATTGGTTACAGGCTATTCACACAGCACACAAATATCCTGTGTTAATATAAAGCAAATGTCCACAGGAAGTGCAGCACCTTATATGGGAACTCTGTAAACTGAAGATGTTATATTCATGTACATAGCCACATTTAAATCCAGATTGGATGTTTGCCTGAAAGATCTTCTCTAGAAATTATTTTGGGAAAGTTCTGTGGCCTATCACAATGATCCCTTGTGACCTTGGAATCTATCAATCACATTGTACCAAAACATTTTTCCTACCTGAATTGAATAGGAATACTGCACCAATTGTCAGTATGTCAGATGGTTTCTGTCATCCAAAACCTGCCTGTTTAACATTTACCAGGATACCTACCTCTCTGCGTACATACAAATTGGTCTGTGCACACATTTGCGAATCTACCTGTGTATGTACCTGTAAAATCCTTTTTAAAAACACCAAGAGCCAGTCAAAATAATTTGGACTTTATTGACTAGAAGTATTAAAAATAAATCAAAGTTACAATGTTCCAGATGAAGGTATTTTACCTTTGAACGCTGCAGGGCTTGAGCAGAGATCATTAATGTCCCTGGTTGCCACTTCAGCAACAGACAGCCAACAATTCCAGCCTAAAGGCTTGATTCTCTATTTCAACCACGTTACACTGAACTCAAGAGTAGGTGCGAAAAGAGGTTTTATGCCTCTTTTGTGCCTTTCTGTATTCTGTGGATATCCAGGGGCCTAGTCAGTCCCTGGTGTAAGTTAGATTAGCCTCAGGGCAGCTCTAACGTGCATTCGGATTGCTCTCAGCCACCAGACATTGTTGCAGCAACTGAGACTAGCTGCAGAGCAGTGGTGATCCAGCCACAATCCCGGCATGCTCCCTGTGCTGGAGGCTGTGAGGGACGGTGGCCTAGAGCTGGCAGAGCTTGAGTTTATATTTTTAAATAACAGAGAATGTGCAAGATTTTATTTTCCCTGCTGTTATTTTAACTCCCTTTGGTGACATAGGTGACCTCGGCAGGGTAATATGGCTATTCAGTTCTGGTCCATGTGGTCGTCATCTCATTGCCTAATCAGATTTTTCCCCCCTCCATCTCTCCTATGTTAGGAGATGTAGGGCCTGATTCTGCTCTCACAAAGACTGGTGTAAACCAGCTGTAATTCTGTTGAACTCAGTGGAGTTACGTTAGCCTGAAACTGGTGTGAAAGTAGAATCAGACCCAATGTTGGTGCTGTTGTGGAGAGCTGTTCCCCGGCTCCTCCTTAGCACCCGGAGAGGTTCTGGTGCCTGTAAAGTGGATGGCAAAGCAATGGAGCTGAAATCCCCCAAATCTGACACTCACAGACCTCAGCCTGTTTAGAAGAAGAACTTAAGGAAGCCAGATCCTTGCCTAGTCCAATGAGTGAGCGACTAGTATCCGCATATGAGCAGAGCGGGGTGGGAGGGAGAAGCTAGAAAATGTGGGGGAGGGGAAGGGAAAGAAAGAGGTGACAGAGAGTATGGATGAGACTGAATTCCAGAGATTGGGGGAGGGGGGGAAAGAGAGGAAGAGGGGAGAAATGATGGAGAGTATGTGAGAAAGAAACAGAAAGGAGAGGGAAAGAATAGGGGGTGGTGAAGAGGACAAGGGGGAGGCAAAGAAAGACTCATTTCGGCTTTAGATTTTTTTTTCTCCTGCTCTTTATAAATCCTCTCTTTAAGGGTCCTTCACTGCCAATGGTGAGCTGCCAGGGAGGTGAGGGTTATAAGAAAGAAAAATGCCAGTGGGGGTCTCGGAGGGTTTGGGGGCACGCTCCATTGGTGCTGTGCGCTCCTTGCTCTCTTTCTCCTCGCTGATGAAAAATTCATGACCACACTTGGATCAGCGCGTGTGTGTGAGCGCGCCACAGACAAGCAGTGCAACAAAAACCAGGAGTCAGTTTAGCTCCAGGTGCTGTTGGATCAGAAAACCTTTCTCTCCCCACAGCTGCCTGCTCCCCACTTTCTAAAACTCATACTGCACCCCTTGCATCGCAAACACCATGCTAAGCCCCCGTCTCTTCCACTGACTACTAAGGGGCCTTCGCTTTGAAGGGTGCTGCTAGCTTATCCCTCAGTGAGTTTCATGTTCTGTTTGTGCAGTCCGTTCTATGATCCTGCCTGGCCCTCCTTTGCACCTAGCCGTCGCCCTCCTCAGTTACGTGCATGCTTTACGGCCCATATTTTGATACCCTTATTTATGCTTACACCACAAGCAGGTGTAGATGTGGTGGTGATAGAACTGCTTGTGGAGTAAGGTACTAGTCAATGCAAGTAATGGCATCACAGTCTGGCCCTAAGATTACACAGCATATAACTAGCAATACAAGATAATACATTCTATGCAGTTCGTGCACGGAAGATTTTAGAATTTTTTTTAGCTTTAATGCCCCTGTGCCCCTGAACTGTTGTTTTACACTGTGACCAGAGCTAGAAACATTGATGCAATAATAGTAGCACCCATCTATCTCTGTACCATGCCCATTTCTTATTGCAAAACAGTCATGCTGATGGGTTTCCAGCCAAGACATAAAGCACATAAATTACTGAGAAATCAATAAATGACTCAATGATTTTAAAGTGACTAAAATGAAACAGGTCTTATTTATGTTAATGAAAATGACTTACAGTTCTAGCACCTGTCTTCCTGAAGGATCTGTAACTGCTTCACAGACAGCATATACAGCAATCATTCAACCACAGCTGAAAATGCAGCCACCTCTGGGGTAGATCGTGACCACTGGCTAAAAATGCATGAAAACATGGTACAGCTGTATAAAACAGGAAGTGAGGAATAACACTTCTAATTGAAATTGTTGGGGAGAATTTTAGGTAGGTGGAATGTAATTACAAATAGGAATTTGACCAGACATTGAGCTAACACCTCTAATCTTGTGAAAAACGCCTGCCATAGACTATCTAGAGTTTGATTTTTCAGGAATTTGAAAATTGAGGTCCATGTGGCTCTGGTGCGTGTGAAATTGCACACCTGCTTTCTTCAAGTAATGATTGCAGTTGTGCATACAGATGCAACTAAAAAAAAATAAACCTATTGCAAGTGCAAAATGCCTGATTTCCATAAGGAGTTCTGCAATTGTATACAAAAGCTGGTGCACCTCAGGTCTTAAATTCTGAAAATCTGTCTTTGAATGATCAGGCGTGGGCAGACCCTTGATTTTACATCTCATCCAAATCCAGTAAGTTATATATCTTCCCTTCTGCTATTACTCAGATTTCAAGTCACCGCTTGGAAAGCCACCTTCAAACCATTTAGTATATCTGTGGCTTATTGCAAAGTTAATCCCTGGATGACCTTGTGTGTGTGTGTGTGTTGTTCCTATTTTAGGCACTCGGATAGAGGACCTCTCAATTTAACAATCTTAAATTGTTAACGTCTTAACGTCTGGGCTGCTCATATGAACTCGCCCCCTAATTATACAAGAAAAAATGGGCCATCTCGTCAGTGGGTGTAAGTGAACATGACTCCACCAAAATCATTGGTGCTTTGCTGATTTACCACAGCTGAGGATCTGGCCCAATGCAGTGATCTACAACTGTTGGGGTACGCAGGTGCTACAGGGAGCAGATAACACTGGTCTACAATTTTTGAGAAGTCGTCTGCTTCAGAGATAAAATGTGCTATTTATTATGTATTTTGATGTGCTGAATTCAAATATGACAATTAAAACAACTGATTGGCTACTGTTTCTAAGATATTTAAGTTTTTACATTTTATGTCTATGTATATTGTGTAGATAGTAGAGTTTTAATCATAAATTGTAAACCTAGGTCTTTTCATGTGTTTATGGTTGCTTTACATGATAATATTTCACCTGTCCTGTTTATGTAACACTTTAAAAATCAGCAAAAGGGTTATATAAATAAAATTTATTATGAAACAAAAGGCAAAAAACTATTATGTACATAGTTTAGTCCTATTCAGTGTCTACTCGGCGCTTCTTGGCTTGTCTCTTGTATTCATTAAATGGAGCATCTCTTGTCACTGTCCAGCAATAGTCTGCAAGCATTGATGGGCTCCATTTGCCCTGATAGCGTTTCTCCATTGTTGCAATGTCCTGGTGAAATCGCTCGCCGTGCTCGTCGCTCACTGCTCCGCAGTTCGGTGGAAAAAAATCTAGATGAGAGTGCAAAAAATGTATCTTTAGTGACATGTTGCAACCAAGGCTTTTGTATGCCTTGAGGAGGTTTTCCACCAACAACCTGTAGTTGTCTGCCTTGTTGTTTCCGAGAAAATTTATTGCCACTAACTGGAAGGCTTTCCATGCCGTCTTTTCCTTGCCACGCAGTGCATGGTCAAATGCATCATCTCGAAGAAGTTGACGAATCTGAGGACCAACAAAGACACCTTCCTTTATCTTAGCTTCACTTAACCTTGGAAATTTTCCACGGAGGTACTTGAAAGCTGCTTGTGTTTTGTCAATGGCCTTGACAAAGTTCTTCATCAGACCCAGCTTGATGTGTAAGGGTGGTAACAAAATCTTCCTTGATTCAACAAGTGGTGGATGCTGAACACTTTTCCTCCCAGGCTCCAATGACTGTCTGAGTGGCCAATCTTTCTTGATGTAGTGGGAATCTCTTGCACGACTATCCCATTCGCAGAGAAAACAGCAGTACTTTGTGTATCCGGTCTGCAGACCAAGCAAGAGAGCAACAACCTTCAAATTGCCACAAAGCTGCCACTGATGTTGGTCATAGTTTATGCACCTCAAAAGTTGTTTCATGTTGTCATAGGTTTCCTTCATATGGACTGCATGACCAACTGGAATTGATGACAAAACATTGCCATTATGCAGTAAAACAGCTTTAAGACTCGTCTTCGATGAATCAATGAACAGTCTCCACTCATCTGGATCGTGAACGATGTTGAGGGCTGCCATCACACCATCGATGTTGTTGCAGGCTACAAGATCACCTTCCATGAAGAAGAATGGGACAAGATCCTTTTGACGGTCACGGAACATGGAAACCCTAACATCACCTGCCAGGAGATTCCACTGCTGTGGTCTGGAGCCCAACAGTTCTGCCTTACTCTTGGGTAGTTCCAAATCCCTGACAAGGTCATTCAGTTCACCTTGTGTTATGAGGTGTGGTTCAGAGGAGGAGGATGGGAGAAAATGTGGGTCCTGTGACATTGATGGTTCAGGACCAGAAGTTTCATCCTCTTCCTCGTCTGACTCAAGTGAGAATGATTCTGGTGCATCAGGAACCGGCAGTCCTTTTCCGTGGGGTACTGGGCGTCTAGCTGATGGAATGTTTGGATAATGCACAGTCCACTTTTTCTTCTTTGACACACCTTTCCCAACTGGAGGCACCATGCAGAAGTAACAATTGCTGGTATGATCTGTTGGCTCTCTCCAAATCATTGGCACTGCAAAAGGCATAGATTTCCTTTTCCTGTTCAGCCACTGGCGAAGATTTGTTGCACAAGTGTTGCAGCATATGTGTGGGGCCCACCTCTTGTCCTGATCTCCAATTTTGCAGCCAAAATAAAGGTGATAGGCTTTCTTAACCATAGTGGTTATACTGCGCTTTTGTGATGCAAAAGTCACTTCACCACAAACATAGCAGAAGTTATCTGCATTGTTCACACAAGTATGAGGCATCTCTGCTCACTTTGGCTAAACAGAAATGTGTTCCTTTGCAAAATCAAACACTGACAAATAAGAGAGCACGACACTGTCTGATTTCTAGAGCTGATATAGGGCAATTTGTTCAGCAGAGTGATGTAAGCTTCATTATGATTGCATCATCCATGATTTCTAGGAATAACATGATGCAATTCATATCATGTATGACGCAATACCAGCTTCAGATTGCATCATTCATTGTTTTGCCTAAAAAGCAAGTACTGTCCAAACCCAATCATAGATTTATTCATAGATCCAATCAAAGATGGATTTTAGTCATTTCTGGTTTGAATTGAGATCTCTTCCCTTTATAACTCACTTATCCTCCGCCATTCCCAAGTCAAGGGTCGTATATACTGACCCAATAGCATATCTTGAAAACTAGAGCCAATCAACAATTTTAAGCATCATTTTCGTTCTCAGTGACCCAGAATTAGTAAAGTTTGACTACATTTATTTCAGAAGCATTTTGGCTGTTGAGTAGTGTAATATGTCGCATCAGGGTACAGAAGTCATGCACGTCAGCCATAAGAAGCCAAGGAAACTGTCCTGTGAGGTAAAGGGAACCCTCCATATGTTTTACTTCTACGTTTAGGGTCCCACATGTGGGAGGGGGCAAATTACAGTTTGGGGAGCAATGACCCTTGATTCCCCCCCAAACTACGTCCATGGGACCCTCCCTCAACTGTCACTGGTTACTAGAGGTATTCAGAGCACTTTGTTGAGGTTGAAACATGTCACAGCTGAAAAACACTGTGCCAAATGAGAGACTTGAACCTATCCAAAAATGGACATTCTGACACAATTCTGTTGCCATGGAAAGGTTCTGTTGTTCTATGTGGCATGAAAACAAATTTTGAAACCTCGAAAGTTGCCGCAAAGCAGAACTGTCACCCTCCAGTTGGCTTTACTGGTGACAGATTATAGCTTCTTTTCGTTCCTCCAGTCCCTGGTGGTAGAATAGTACCAACCGTTGAACTTAGAGAAACGACTCCCTTCTGCTGGGAGGTCTCCCCCTGGTACCAGATCAGTAATAAATTATAAATAAATAAATGGAGATATCCCATCTCCTAGAACTGGAAGGGACCTTGAAAGGTCATCGAGTCCAGCCCCCTGCCTTCACTAGCAGGACCAAGTACTGATTTTTGCCCTAGATCCCTAAGTGGCCCCCTCAAGGATTGAACTCACAACCCTGGGTTTAGCAGGCCAATGCTCTGCACCCTCTTTCATCTCTCCTCCAGACACACTTTCCTCAATGCTGGGCCAGGGAAACACCTCCCTGGTGCTAGATTAAGGAAATGATGCTGTTTGGGCAGGAAAATCCCTCACTATCTCCCAGGAAAATGAGTGAGGGAAATGCTCATCCTCTGACTCAATGATTCTGCCCTGTAATCTTGGTGAAGGGTTGGAGAAATGGCTCCCCCTTGTGCTGAGTCAGGAATGCCTCAGGTGCTGAGTTTGAGAGTCAGAGAAATGCTTTCCTCTTGCTGGGCAGCATATCTTGGCACATGTTCTGGATAGACGTATATAATTCTGTGAATGTTTCTCTCACCTGGCTCCTGTCCTTCCTTCCTCCTTCAGTGCCCACGATTCAGGTAAAACATCCTGGATCCATATGAAAATATTGCCATGTGGGGCAAGAGGGATCTAAGTGGGTTTTCTTAAGGAGGATAAAGTGTGTGTGGTGGGGGGAAGAGAGTTGAGGCGGAGGTATCTGGTATACTCACTTTTCACAGTCTATTCTAAATATGGCCAGACCCTGACCCCTTCCCCTGCAGCACGCACACGATCCATACACACACTTCTGGTGCATGGCTGCACTCCGGTCACACACTGGCTGCATAATAAGTTCAGAGAAATCCATGATGCGGAACAAGCAGAGCTGGAAGCCATGAGAGGAGGAGAAGGAGGAGGAGGGCAGAGCAAGGAGGTGGGGGGAGGGGCTGCCACTCCTGTGTGTGGATTCAGTCCTCAGCGGCTGCTTATTTGCACCCCAGCCAAATGGAGCTTTTGCCTTCTGCACTGTTCATTTTATTTATTTATTATTTTTATACAAAATGATGACTGAAGTCTCAGGGCACCCGTACACTGTTAAAATTCAAGGTGGCTGAATAAAGCTGGCATAGCTGGGGGAATTGTACAGATGTGAAATGGGAGCGAGGGGTCCCTTCGGAGAGCAAGGCGTCTGGCTGTGTAGCATTCAGCTCTCTCCCACTGCCCCCTGCACATTCCCAATTGTGAAGAGTGGGGTGAGTCAAGTGGTGAAAAGATTTTAGACTGTAAAGAGCAAAGTGTGTGTGTGTGAGTGAGACATAAAGTGTAAGATGCCTCTTTTGTGTTTATAAATCTAAACACATAAAACTATATACAAACCCTGTGTAAACTTCGCTATGGATATGAAAAGAATCCTCACCCCCACCAACGCCCAGGGCTGCCGCTCTTTCCTGTGGTAGGCAGGAACAGTTACTGGGCCTGGGTTACTGCCTCTTTACTCCCTAGGTTAGTGGTTCTAATCCTGCACTTGCCTGAGGGGACTGACTAGATAAAGAGTGGGAGAAGGATCTTTTCACATCAGGTGTCTGATTTTTGAGCTCGCTGAGAGTGGTTTTACATTAGTTACTCCTTAGCTACATCACTATCATCGAGATCAGAATCCGGCCCTAAGTCATTGGTTCCAATGCACCACCCGGCTGGGAGGAGGTGCTTGGCTGGCTGGTTCTTGCTCACATGCTCAGGGTCTAACTGATCACCATATATGGGGTTGGGGAAGGAATTTGCTGCCAGATTGGCAGGACCTTGTGGGGGTTTCATCTTGCTCTGCAGTGTGGGTTGCGGGTCACTTCCCAGTATCATCTGGATCAATGTCCCTAAAACATTTCCCTGCCATTGCAGGGGCCTTGGGGATTGGTGCAACTTGGGCTGTAATACCTGTGGGCTGTAATACCTTGGTCTAACTTCAGTGGTTGGGTTCAACGTGTGCATGCTGGGTAGTGCTGGTGGCCTGTGATATGCCGGAGGTCAGACTAGATAATCTGGTGGTGCCTTCTGGCCTCAAATTCTATGACTCTGACTGGATATTGTTATTATCTGGGTTTTCGGATTTGGGTGGAAACACTTTGCTTTGCTGTCTAATCCCCCACCCCTAGTCCTCCACAATCAACAGAATGGTGCTGGCTGGCTTTGTAGTCCTCCTCAGCCAGAGGGAGGGAAGATGTCAGCAGATGAGTGTGAGCTGTAGCACCCTATGTAGGTACATACAAATGGCCCCAGTCCCCATAGTAACTCAGTGGCCTCCAAGGATTTATGGATTTCTCTGCATAGCACTTCTGAGCTGGAGAACTTAGATACAGAGAGACTAAGAGACAGGCAGAGCTGGAAAAAGAAACCAGGTGTCCCGAGTCTTGGTCCAATACCTTAACTATGAGATCATTTCTTCCCCCTTGGTTTTATGCTCTGAATTTTCCAGAAGGTGTGGTGGTGTTTGGATTAGGGGCGTTGCTTTGGGCCTATACTAAGTCTCTGGGTTTAGGTTGGAAAGCATCTTCTTTTGTTTGGCCATTTACTCACTAATAAGTCTGGGACAAGTGAGTACCACAGGTGGAAAGGAGAATGGATTTCTGCTGCAGTCAGATGATAGCATGTATTTTAAGACTCCAGGGAAGCAGTAGGGAGTTTGACCTCTTAGTAATCTCCCAGCTTTCAGTTTTCTTTCTGCCCCATTGAGGGCATCTCTCAACCATTCCCCAGGGGATTTCAAGCATTGCTATTATATATAATCATACCAAAAAGAACTATCTGGCCCATGAAAGGAATAAGAGGGACAAACTAATTAATTCTGGGCCACAGAAGTGAAAAAGAAAGCAAATACTCTGCAATTAATCAGGAGTGGCTGAGCTCTTCTCTTCTATCAGATATGGTGGGAAGTGCTAATTGCAGAAGATAAGCCACACAGTGAGAAGCACAGGACTGGCTTCTGTACCAGGGAAAGATAATGGTTTCTGCTCAAAGTGTATAGCAGGGAGCTCTGGAGGGGAGGAGAGAATGGACAGCTCCTCTATCATAGGTTTGTCAGCTATGTAACAGAAGGCCTAGACAGTTCAGGGCAACTGAGGATAGGAATTGGATACAGAGCCTGCATCATAGGTTCCAGGCTAGTCCTGAGTACAGGGGCTGGCTTTCTCACAAGGGCTGAGGATGGAGGATATGAAGTCACTTTACCTCACTGTGCTTCAGTTTCTTCATCTGTGAAATGGGATTAATGGTACCTACTTCTTTACTAAGTCACTCTGAGGTCAGTAGAGATGACAACAGCTATATGGGACAGATTCTGATCCCAGCTGCTCTACTCCACTGACTTCAAGGGAGCTTCTTCAGTTTTACACCAGTGTAATAGAGCTCAGAGTCTGACACTAGAAGTGCTAGGTATATCTATTATTCTTAGCACGCACCTTGAGGCTATTGATTCTGCTTCAGCCCAGTCAAAAGTCTTGTTACACACTGCAGAGCTGAAATCACTGATACTTAGGTCTGATTATTAGACCTACTTTGGGACAGTGTCTCTATTGCAAGAGACTGCCCAGTGTGCACCAGCAGTGAGGCTCCCCCACTTGAAATCACTGAGAGCTGAAATCACTGAGAGCTGTGTTAAGTGGGGGGCCCTGAAGACATCTTGGTGAGTGGCCAGCTGGGTGGCTGGCAGAGAGGGCCAGAGCAGAGCTCCGCAGAGAGGCATGACAATTGGCCATTGGGGTGACGAGCGGTTGCCCGAGCAGTGGAGCATGTAAAATGCCTCCTTTACTCCCCCTTTCCACGCAGGGTGGGAGGTGAACTCTGCGGATGAACCTCTGAACTCTGGGGCTGCACTGGCCAAGGACAGCAACTGTGAGTGGGGTACAGAGAAGGGACTTTTGGGTTGCTGGACTTAAGAACCTGAGGGGAAAAGGACACTGCCCAACTTACTTGGGGGTGGGTCTTTTGCTCATGGTTTATATTTAAGAACCTTAGTTGCAGTGTTTTCCCAAATTAATGCTGAGTTACTTCTCTCCTTTTATTAAAAGGTTTTGCTACACTCAGATTCTGTGCTTGCGAGAGGGGAAGTATTGCTCTTAGAGGCACCCAGGGAGTGTTGTGAAATTGTCCCAGGTCACTGGGTGGGGGCTCGAGCTGGTTTTGTGTTGTATTGTTGAAAAGGAACTCCTAGATACTGAACCCGGCCCGTGTTGCTGTTGGCTCCACCTGGCAGAAGGGTTACATGTCAGGGCCTGGCTCGGATCCTCAGTCACATGGGCTATCGGTAGCACACAACCCCTGTAACTCAGCTGGCTCCACTGGCTCCCTGCTGAGCATTGCGTGAAGCTTAACGGGCCTGGACAAATAACAGGCCACCTTTTCCTGTGTGACCTTGACTAGTACAGCTCCACTCCTCAGGACCCTAAGGGAAGGGATGTGTGTGTACGCCCACGTGTGTGTGTGCAGGAGACATGCTTTAGCTCACCAGGGACTCTTGAATTCACTCCTGTTTGAACCAATGACCACACAGCTCACCTCTTTGAGGTCCAAATACAAAACTCACTCCTTTGACCTTGTAATTTCCCCTAAACAACTCATAACCTAGTCGCACAATGGGGAAAAAAGACATCAACTTACTCCCCCTGGGGGACCTAAATCATAGTTTGTGTGTGTGTGTTTTTTTACTCCAAAGGTGCTCAGATACCATGGGGTTGGTATATACCCTCGGCTATACCTATGCTCCTCCTGCCGCAGCCAATCAGGGGTCTACGTGTATACTGAGGATGGGATTTAGCCCCCTGGTGGTAGAAAGAGCCATGATGATAACCAGACAATCACAGAAGACTAGAAATTGGAAGTGGTCGAGACCTGTCTAGAATGGTTTTAGAATAAATACATTCTATGTGGTCAGATTCTGTCCTCTGTGGTGCTGGGGTAAATCCAGAGTAACTCTGACTTTAATGGAGTCTAGTCCAGATTTACATCAATGTAAAGGAAAAGTCTGCCTTGTATAACTGAAGTAATGCCTGCTCTATTTCTTTTGTGCAAACAGACACCCTTCCTGGCCCTGGGGGCCATTTTATGGCTCTTTCTTGGAGGGAAGGGGGGTCCTCTCTGCTTGGCCGTCTCTCAGGCCCTGCAAACGCCCATATCTCCTTACAATCATATGTGATCTGACAGCAGCGACCACAAGCCCCTGTGTTTCACTATCCCATTCTTCCTCCCAGGATTTCAGCAAATTTACATTCTGCCTGCTCTGGAGATGAACCGCAGCTGCATCCTCCTCCTCCTTTTGGAGCAGAATTAATCAATATTTTAGCCCCAAAGGGGAGGGGGAGATATGTATATGTCTACATAGTTATAGAAAGAAAGGTTATCGGCATGCATGGAAGCAGATAAACCTGGGGAAATAAAGCGGAGGGGAGAAGAGAGCTGGGGGAGGGCGGGAGGAGGGAAATATTCCTTAATTTATTTGACCTCTTGCAGGATATAAATATTCCTGTGGAAGGAAAAATCCATGTAATGTGGAAGAATCCCTGTTTAATCATGATTTAATTTATATACTTCAGCCATGACACTAACTGTATTACAGCCATGTCAATACAGCAAATAGATTTGGGAGAGGCAGAGAGAGCTGGAGAAAGAGAGAGAGTGAATGACATGAAGAGAACAAGAGGCGGGAGGGTGCGCACATGGACTGGGGGAGGGGGGTTCAGTAGCAATAGTCTTTTCGCTAAAGCCCCTGCGGCCCTTACTCAGCATAATATGGCCAGTCAAGTGAATACAACGCTTTTAAAAGGCTCTGGCAGCTCTTTCATTAAAAGCCTGACCGCGAGGCTGGGTTATAAATAATTTGATATTAAGCACACATATAACAAAAAGGGGGGGGGGGGAAGAGATCATTCCCAAGCCACGAAATAATTATCCGGTTGTGTAATTTTAGCTCCAGGCTTCTGGGGGCTGATGAGGCATCCCAGGGCAGGGACTGGTGAAAAGCATGGCTGCAATATCGGAAAAGGCTCCAATTGCCTGTTAGCGGGCAGGGCGATGTGGGGCTGCCAGCTGGGTGATATGCTTACCTGCAGTGAGTTGGAGGAGGCTCAGTTACTAGACGAGGGAAATAAGCGCACAGATGGTCACTCATTGTCTCTCTCTTCAGGGCCGGTGCAAGGAAGTTTTGCGCCCTAGGCGAAACTTCCACCTTGCGCCCCCCCCCAGCCCTGCAGCAGCTCCCCGCCCCCCCCTGCCCTGAGGTGCCCCCCGCCCGCGGCAGCTACCCCCCACTGCCCTGAGGCACCCCCCGCGGCAGCTCCCCCCCCCGGGAGCCGTGTAGCAGCTCCCCACCCCAGCTCACCTCTGCTCCGCCTCCTCCCCGAGCACGCTGCCCCCGCTCTAATTCTCCTCCCCTCCCAGGTTTGTGGCACCAAACAGCTGATTGGCACTGCAAGCCTGGGAGGCGGGAGAAGTGGAGTGGTGACTGCATTGTCAGGGAGGGGGCGTAGGAACGCTGTAAAAAAAAAATTGGGGGCACCGCTTTTTGGCGCTCCCAAATCTTGGTGCCCTAGGCAACCGCCTAGTTTGCCTTAATGGTAGCACCGGCCCTGTCTCTCTTTCCCAAACACATGCCCATTAACTGCATCCCACACACACTGACACTGGCCCAGCGCTAGCTTTGCTTGCAGGGCCCTATGTGAATTCAGTTGGCAGTGGTCTGCCTGCTTGCCACCCCCTCTCAGGCTGGGGGCACCCCCCTCACCTCTTTGTGGGACTGCTCAGCTTCCAGGTGTCCCTTTCGGGAACAGTGTAGTGTAGAGGAATTGGGCAATATCCCTTTAAATAGTTTGCAACCCCCCCTAGTGGGACTGTGTTCTAGTACAGAAGCCACCTTATCCCTAACAGAGCAGCAATGTATGTAAGTAGCCAGGCCTTGTCGGTTTGCATGCAGTTAGTGAACAGGGTTGTGTTTGGAACCCAGCTGTGTCCATGTGGTTTCCTAATCTTCTTAAAGCTGAGTAGAGGACAAAGACACAACCGACAGGGAAGACAGGGAGTGGACACGATGTGCCAACCAGGGAAGCTAGGGAAATAAATCTTTGCTGCTGCCTCTGGTGCTGGCATCCTAAAGGGCCCTAGATGGGGGATGGGAGTTGTGAGGTGATGGGAGGTCAGATGTGCATAGGGTTGCCAGGTATCCAGTTTTCGACTGGAACAACCGGTCGAAAAGGGAGCCAGGCAACTCTGGTCAGCACTGCTAACCAGATTGTTAAAAGTCCGGTTGGCGCGGGGCTGGCAGGCTCTGTACCTAGCTCTACGTGGCTCCTGGAAAGCGGCCGGCATGTCCCTCTGGCTCCCATAGGGGCAGCCACAGGGGCTCTGTTAGAGTTACCATACGTCCAGATTTTCCTGGACATGTCCGGCTTTTTGGTGCTCAAATCCCCGTCCGGGGGGAATTGCCAAAAAGCCGAACATGTCCGGGAAAATGCTGGCATCCCTGCCCCATTACTTGAGCGGCTCCAGCAGGCTGTGAGCTGCAGGCGGATTCCCCGCTGCGGCGGTGGCTGCTGCTGCTCCCCCCGGACACCTCAGCTGTGCAGCTGAAGAGCGGAGCTGCCCCAGCGCTACCGGCTTCACGGTTTGCCAGGCAGCCCCCAGACCTCCAGATCCTGCGCCCCCAGCCAGGCGCTTCCTCTCCTGGGCTCCGGCTGCACTGGGGAAGCGCCCGGCCCGGGGCGCAGGGTCTGGAGGTCTGGGGGCTGCCCGGCAAACCATGAAGCCAGTAGCGCTCGGGCAGCCCTTTTCGCGTGGCTGGGAGGGAGGAGGCGGGGGAATGCGGGGTGCTCAGGGGAGGGGGCAGAGTTGGGGCAGGGACTTTGGGGAAGGGGCAGAGTTGGGGCGGGGCCGGGGGCAGGGAAGGGGCGGGGCCAGGGCCCCATGGAGTGTCCTCTTTTTAAAAACCTTTAATATGGTAACCCTAGGCTCTGTGTGCTGTCCCTGCCCCAAATGCCGGCTCTGCAGCTCCCATTGGCTGGGAACCATGGCCAATGGGAGCTGTGGGGGCGGTGCTCAGGGTGGGGGCAGAGTGCGGAGCCCTCTGGCCCCTCTGTGCCTAGGATCCAGAGGGACATGCCAGCCACTTTCTGGGAGCTGCCTGAGGTAAGCGCCACCTGGAGCCCGCACCCCACACCCCCTTCCATGCCCCAACCCCCTTCCCCAGCCCAGATCCCCCTCCTGCACCCCAAACCCCTCATCCCCAGCCCCACCCCAGAGCCTGCACCCCCAGCCGGAGCTCTCAACCCCCCCCAAACATCAAACCCCGCCCTAATCCGGTGAAAATGAGCGAGTGAGTGAGGATGGGGAAGAGGGAGGGGGGTGGATTGAGTGGGGCCAGGACCTCATAGAAGGGGCAGGGAGGAGCCTTGGGAAAGAGGCGGGGAAGGGGGCAGGGCAAGGGTGTTCAGTTTTCTAGGATTAGAAAGTTAGCCATCCTAGATATGCAGTATGGGGCGTTTCAAAGCCCTGTGCCCTGTGCAGCCACATACTGTAGTTCACCTTAACCCTAAGGCCATCACTGGACTCACATATCCTGTGCACAACCACGTGTCACTGCACACACTTACTCTACACATCCAGATACCTAGTGCACATGCACCCATCTCATCCTATGCACACTGACCCCTCCCTTCCCCCTCTCCCCCTCCCCCCCCATCTGCTTCTCTTGCTGAGTCAGCTTTTGCTCACAGAGTCCTATTCCCTACTGGATGTGTGCTTGCCCACTGCACACCCAGCCCTGGATTTTAAAGTAAGTTTGGTGAGGGTAAATGCTCACAAATGTGAGGAAAGTATAGGCATAGGGCTCAATCCTCAGGCCTGACTGACAGCCCTGGAGCTAAGGGAAGGTCTGATACCTTTATGTCCCTTGATCCTGGGGCTGGCTGGAGCCCAGTTCAACCCCACAGAACAAGCTAAGGAAGCCCTGAGGTGGCTCTAGCTTGCACTCACTCACAACAGCCCCCAAAAATCTGTCCCAGCAGTCAGGGGTTGCTGGAGCTCTTAATCATGCTCTTTTCCTCCTGGACATGTCCTCCATTCCATGGGGCCTGGAAGGGGATTGAATACAGCCAGCTATCCCAGCCCTATGCCAGTTGGGGAAGATTTCCCTACAGTAGGAGAATCCGTGGCCAGCCCACTAAGTTGGCTTTGAAGTTACTTGGTTCCATAGTAAGTCCATAGTGAAGAAACTCCCTTCTCCTGCTATGCCTCATTTCTGACCTGCAACATCACAGTCTTCCAATTCTGAGCCTCCACATAGCGTTCACCATTAAAAGATCCACATTAACTCATTGGTATTTTGGACATATGAAGTGCTATATAAATGCTAAGTATGATTTTTGTACGCAGTGTAGGTGTAGCCGTGTTGGTCCCAGGATATTAACGACAATGTGAGTGAAGTAATATCTTTTATTGGACTGACTTCTGTTGGTGAGAGACAAGCTTTCGAGTACACACAGCTTTTCTCTCACCAACAGAAGCTGGTTCAATAAAAGTTATTACGTCACCCACCTTGTCTCTCCATTAATTATTATTATTATTTATTCTTATTTTAGTCAATAGTTACTACACAGTTTCTATCCTTATTTCTCCTTCAAACTATTGGATAGGAGAAATTGCAGTGTTTGACATAGATGTGGTAACTGCATGCAAATACTGACATTTTAATGGCAACCAATACAACTCCTAGCCAATGGTACCCCCTGTTGCCCTCCTCTGACTGCTCCCTCCAGTTCTGCTGGTACACTTTAATATTCACCTGCAGCACTAGCTGTTATTGCAGTGTTGGGTCTTCACACAGCTCTATCAATGCACCTCAGTCCTGACCTGTAGTATCACCTGCTGTTCCAGTCCTGGGTTTTGCTTGAGTTGGTGACAGCCAATTAGGCCAAACCATGTGGAGATTTTGAGAGAAAGAAGAATGGACTAATCCTCTGCCATGACACCATGACTAAAACCATATTTAAACACAGAGCAAATGCAGCTCCAGCAAAACTGATTCACAAAATAGTTTGACCCACCTAAATGAAGATGGTACCAGACTATGTTCATCTTGAGTTAGAGAGTTGGCCATACCTTGGGCCACGTTCACTGCTGTGTCACTCCAACTTTAAATTGGTATATTCATGATTGTTATCTGTGTTACCGTAGCAACTAAGAGCCCTAATCATGGAGCAGAACCCCATTGTGCTAGGTGCTGTACAAACAAACACGGAAAAAAGATGGTCCCTGCATCAAAGAGATGATGCCATAGCTTAGTGTTCAACACTGCTTTTAAACAGAGGCTTAACTTGGCCAGCTGCACAGCCTGACCAGTCCAAGTCAGAGCCTAGATGATACAGCAGCTGGCACTGCCCACATTTGGTGACGTTATAGGAACAATAGTTTTGTTGTGACTCAAAGGGAAGAATGCCCCAACTGAGTCACTGACACTGAGCTCCCCTCTTCCTGAAGCATCCTGGGGCTTGATTGTACCTCTCATTGGCTTTATTGCATATTGCTCACATCATGCAGTGAGAGAATTAAGGCCCCTTGGTTTTAACTGAAGGTCTCTCAGGATATGTCTACACTGCAATTAAAAAAACATGGCTGGCCCATGCCAGCTGACTCAGGCTTGGGGGGCTTGGGCTAAGGGGCTGTTTCATTGCTGTGTAGACATTCGGGTTCAGGCTGGAGCCTGGTTTCTAGGACCATGCGAGGTGGGAGGGTCCCAGAGCTCAGGCTGTAGCCTGAGCCTGAACGTCTACACCACAATTCAACAGCCCCTTAGCCCAAGCCCCACAAACCTGAGTCAGCTGACACGGGCCAGCCGTGGGTTTTTAATTGCAGGTTAGACATATCTCCAGACATGGTTTGGCCAGACTCCATCATGCTAGGCTTGAGGGAGATGTGATTGTTCTTTCTCTGTGAGTTCCAATATGGCCCCCTCCGCCATGGTATCTGAACATCTCCCAGAGTTATGAAGTGCATGAAGGTCAGTCAGCGTATTGCCCAAGATGATATGGCTGCAAAGGGTTCCCTTTTTTAAAACCAGTACAAATAAGAACAATCTTCCTGGACAGGTATCACAGTGGTAATCCGGGCTGGCTCCAGCTTTTTTGCACTTTGGCGGCAGCTCTACCGCGCTGCTTCATTCTTTGGCGGCAATTCGACGGCCGGTCCTTCCCTCCGAGAGGGACCAAGGGACCTGCCGCCGAATTGCCACCAAAGACCCAGACATGCCACCCCTTTCCATTGGCCACCCCAAGCACCTGCTTCCTGCGCTGGTGCCTGGAGTCGGCCCTGGTGGTAATAAGCAACCTTTTGACTCTGCTTCTGGATCCAGGGTGAAGAAACCCTCCTGGTATTTAAAGAAAGGCTGCCTTCACCTTGCCAGTTTGCAGGAACATTTTTTCCCATCTGCACTGGGGAGCAGGTTGCATGCTTTTCTTTCAGATGTGGACCTTGCCTTAGTGATTCATGTCTTGGTTACCTCAGGACAGGGTGACAGCAATGCCGCACCTTCAGACCATTCTGAAATTTCAGCTGTTGCAGAATGTGGCTGCCTGATCAGTACGTGGGACTTCCTGCCAGGTGCACATTGCATTGTGCTCCGTGATATGCACTGCCTTCCAAATGGTTCAAAGGGTTGGTTTTGTCCTACTAAGCCCTAAATGGTTTGGGTCCGGGTTACCTAAGAAACCACCTCTCTCGCTCTCTGTAATTCTGCAGCAGTTAAAATCAGCAGAGGCGTTCAAGCTAGCAGCCCCCTGATTCACATGGAGGGAGTTCCCAGCAGGGCATTCTTCATGAAGGGCCCTCGTTGCTGGAACTCATTCCTCTCCCTTGTGACAGACCCTGAATATGTTGGTCTCCAGGACAAGCTGCATGGCCTATCTGTTTAGTCTGGATTAGGTCATTTGAGGTGTCAGCAGGCGCAATGAGGGGAGATTTACCTTTGAGATGGGTTGGGAGGTTTTGCGGATATTGGTACAACATAATTGTATGGATGCTGAGTACAAGCAATGTGTAATTGCTTATAGCCAGGGCTAGGCATTTTAATCAAATTTAAATCAGTTGAATAAATAAATAATTTACATTAAATAAACTTGGATCTCAGTCATGCTTTCTGCAATGTGGTTTTGCCTCAGACCCATCTACACTATCCCTTAAACTGTTTTCAAGCCCTGTTTGAATGTGCTATGGCTAGTAACTGGGGGGATAGCTCAGTGGGTTAAGCTTTGGCCTGCTAAACCCAGGGTTGTGAGTTCAATCCTTGAGGGGGCCATTTAGGGATCTGGGGCAAAAATCTGTCTGGGGATTGGTCCCGCTTTGAGCAGCGGGTTGGACTAGATGACCTCCTGAGGTCCCTTCCAACCCTGATATTCTATGACTGGGGATGGTGTACAAAGCCCTACATCTTTGGGCACCAGCTCCCCAGGTCAGTAGTGAGTGACTGGAAGCCATTCCCATCTGATGGCTGTACAATAGTCCAAGTAAAACTAGTTGGTAGATCTCAGTCTGGTTCCTAGTAGGACAGATCACACCAGTAAGCAACTGGTGCCAGTTGGCAGTCTCAGCAGGAGGCCAAGGACTGAATGGGTCTGGGGGGTCTAGAGTATGGATTTTTCCAGGATGCACTAACAATTTGTTCTTTAGCTGTGGTTGTTTATTTGTTTTGGGTTTTTTTTCAACCCCCTTGAGCAGATTTCTTCCTCTGTGTCTTGGCTGCATGTGGCTTCAATTACGCTGAGTGTTTGTGTGGCTCCGTGTGCAGGGAGAGACTCCGATTCATTACTGTGAAATGTGTTTGATCTCATCTCAGCTTTCCATTTGAAATGGAAATAGCTGCATTTGTCAGTTTGTCAGGTCCCCAAGTAGGCATCCCACCAGAATTCCCTGACAGGCGTCCCTCCTCCCTTGCCACTCTGCAAAGCTAATACCCAGCCCACCCCACATTCCTGCTATCCCAGCAAGATTGCTTTTCCCTAGTGTAATTTTGCTCCATGGTTGATAGTTTCTTATTCATCCTGATAGCAGTTAGCTTCCACTTTTCACTTGATCCCTCCTTGCTCTTCTTCTATTCCTTTCCCTCCTGCCCTGCCTCTCCCCTTGGCTTTATTTAGCTCTAGCATCCCCCCACTTCTGCCACACACACTCACTCTTTCTTACTGGGTTTTTGGCTCTCAGCCGGGGGAGAGAGGGAAATAAGAGGAGGAAGAGACTTGGAACTTCACTCATCTCTGCTAGACACTTGCCTGTCCAGGATGTTAAAGTGAGCGGAATGTTTAGTCAGTGGAGCAGTAACTTGGGGGCATAGACCACTTGGGGTTGGGACAGTGATTTATGGGGGAAGGGGAAGATTCAGAATATGGCAATATGGATGGGGACATTTTATAAAGTACACATAGCTTGCCCATTCCAGGTGGGCAGGTGAATCCAGTGCAGTTTGTTTTTCACATAGATGCCACACCACCAAGTCCACACAACAACTCCAACACAGGCTCTGTTTATCTGCCTGATGGCTGCACTCAGACTTCATTGCAGGTAAACACTGAAATCCAGGGCAGGTTCTTTTCCTCCTCCCAAGTGTTGTATCCAGGATCTATTCCAGGCCAGCACAGAAAGCTTTGTGCCATGCCATTCCTCCCGACCCTTGTTCCCAATGAATCCCTTCCTCTCAGCATTGGCCCTAGCCGTGAGCCAGGTGGGAGGGTGCATAGGGATTTATCCACACTCTGGGAGGCCCTTCTTTGTTGATACTTCCAGCACATTGCTGTAGCTCCCTCCCCGTTTCGTCTCCCTCCTTGCACTTGAAAGATGAATTAGGGGACTCGGGCCCTCCAATGACCAGTGACTGGTTCCCCTCCCAGTGACAGAACTCTTCTGAAGACTACCTTCTCCAAGAGTCAATTCACATGTGCCTGCCCTAACCCACCCCAGCTTCCCTGAGAGAGTGTCGCGCCATAAGGGGAAGTCAGCTGGAGGCTCTTCTGCAAAGGGCCCCACAAGTCTTGGGTTCTTTCCCCTTGCTTGTCACTGGGGCCAGACTTCATTAACCTTGTCATAACGATCCTTCTGGCTAATATGGCCACCGAGGTCACCCCGTGGGTGCAGTTTGGTTTGCAGCACTTTATGGATATCCTTTATTTCTCTGACTGTTACTCCTTTAAGACTGAGCATTCACAGACCCTGCCACCACGCAGTCACTGATGCCAGGATGGGCCAGTGATTGTATTTCACTAACTCTGGAGCAGGAGGAATTTGATTCATTTCTGAGTTAATCATTCTTTGGCATCCTTTCAAGATGGGCCTCTTGCTGTAATTGCAGGACAGGGAGAGAGCGGGGAAGGAGAGTTCAATTTATGCCATTAACATTTTAAAAACATTTTAATTACGATAAAAATTGAAAATGTTTTTAATGTGAAAAAGACCCTGGCTTTCTCAGCTCCTCTCGGTCCTCCTACAGAGACACCCAACACACGCTTTCTCTGCAGCTCTTTCTCCACCACACTGCTGCTGCCTTCCTTTCTCCCTCATTGCACTCACATCACTACTAACCTTTCCTTCCCTATGTAGCTGTTTCCTTCCACTGGACCCACTGCATTCACAGCCTTGGGGATTTACCGGCCAAAGCCCAGCAGTCAAACCAAGGATACATCACACAGGGCAGCACAGAGCACTCACTTCTTGTTCTGGCTCACGACACACTTCCAACCTGGGAGGACTGAGGTTCAGGAATAAGATTTTGGCCGGACATTATATGTCACTAACCCTCTGACCAGGGGCCCTGACTTCTTCAGCATTCCAAGGCCCATAAGGAGAGAAAGATAAAAGATCAGGAATTAGATTCAAGGGCTCTTGCATGGGGCAGGGCAGGGCACAGAACTAACATCTAAACCACTTGTCCTGGTCACCACAGTATGTCCAGCCCTGAGAAGAAAGAGACCAGAATTGCTCAGGAATCAGATTCCAGGGCGCTTTCCCAGAGTAATCCAGAGCCACCACAGTGTTCCCAGCCCAGGGAACAAGGGACCAGGAATCAACCCAGAGTCTCCTGCATTGCTTTGGAGAGAACTAACTGTTGGGACCAGACTCCCAGCAGTAGGGGTCCCAGCAAGACACCGCTGCCCATGTACCATGGGCAAGAGACCAGGGCCTGAGAATCAGATCTGGATTCTCTCACATGAGGCAGCACCGAGCATCAGCCACCTGGTTCTCAAAGCCAGCCACTGCAGCAATCCCCAGCTGAAATGGGGTTGAGAAAGTGGGGCCTCCTCCTGAGATCTGGGACCACCTGCATAAGGCATCACTGAATGGGGTTACCAGGCTGTCTCCTCTACTGTCAACAAACACCCCCAAAGAACACAAATGTCCTCCACAAAGCAGCAGAGGCTGCTGTCTGCAGTGTACAAGCAATTGCCTCATATTCATCTCACACAGAAAACATAATTAAAGCTGCCCTATCTCCCTTATTGGAGGAGCAGGAGAGAAATGAGTAGTGGGAAGGGAGGCAGCAAAAAGCAAACTAATCTCTCTTTGATTTTATTTTTAAGCAATTTTTTTTAGCCGTGGTGAAAGGTGCCAGATTGGCAGCCCAGCAGCTGCAAGTCCTCTATTTACTCACAGGCAGCTCACCGCATCCCCGGCACTCGCACAGCACAAGTGCTGCTGCTGCCGCAGGGCCGCTCTTCCCCTTCCCTCTTTAAAGGAGCAGACCCCAGCTAGTAGATTGGAGGGATAGCATTTCCCGACCGACCAGGGCTGTGGGGAGGACAAATCCATTCCTGCATAGGAGAAACTGCGATATCTTGGGATCGGGCCATATACTGAGATGGATAATAGAAAAGATAACATCACCCTCTCCCTCCCTGCATTCTCCTCTCTCTTGCCCTCTCCCTACGCTCATTCTCCCAACCCATCTCTCCAACCCTCCTCCTCACTCCCTTGTTCTCCTTCACTTTCCTTTTCTCCCTTCCCACTGCCCTACTCTCTGCTCTTTAGACCCCTCTCTGTAATGTCAGCCTTGGAGCTCTAAAGAGACAGGCTGCCCATCAGTCCACTAGTGAAGCTCTGGACTGGGTAACTCCATGGGAATCTATTATTTCTGGTGTGGAGTTATGAGCGTTCGTTCACCACAGTGGGAGTAAGTTTGCCCTCAACCTCCCAGAACCCCCACAGATCACATGCCTGAGAGCAGCTCTTACATCCCAGAGGTGTCTTGCTGTGGGGCATAAGGCTGAGCCTGCGCTCTCTAGTCTGCATTGTTTGTTTCTTTGGCAAGGAGGAAGGAGACACGCTTTAGCTCACACAGAGGCGGTGGGCTATGAATGTTTCTGGACTGGGCTGGTTTTACCCTTCTTCCTGTGCTGTGAGTGAATACACAGGGGTGGCTTTCGCCCTGAGCTCTGCTTTCCCTCTGCAATGGGCATTGTCACATCCCTGGCCTTCACTGAAAGGTCCTTGAACTGTGATGGGTAAATTGACATCCTTCCTGCTTCTCTGCCTGCCCTGGCCATGGCCCTCTTAAAAAGGCTTTAGGCCACACAGGAGGTTCTTCCACCTTTGCAAAACTCCCCAGGGCAGACAGAGAAGGGGGGTGGGGCATTTCCTTTTCTATAGTACATTGCCTCCAGCTGGATGGAAGATGCTAGCCCCAGTCCTGTCTTTGGTGTGTGGAGGTGCAGTAGATGGGTATGTGCTGATGTGTGTCATTTTGAGAAGATGTGAATGAGCCAGCATGTATGTTCCCACTGAGCTCTCTGCATCACACTTCTCAGCTGAATTCACAAGAGCCTGCTGCTGGCTGCCCCTACAGCCCAAACCAAACCTGATAATTGATGCACTAATCCTCTGGATCCCCTCATTAGCAGCCGCTAATGGCTGGTGTGTGAGCGAGGAACACCCCCGAGCAGGACCAATTCAATTAAGCGTCTAATAAACCCATTGTAAATTGCAGTAATGACGGAGTTCAAAGGAGGGATTACGGAAACTCTTCGCAATGGTTTATGACACCAACAGAGGCGGCCCTCTTTTTACTGGTAATTGCCTGCTATGGGGCTGAATGACTTTCCTGGAAATCCTGTTATTGACTGGCTGGTAACTGAAACTGCTTGGATGGCATGGGGAAGAAGACAGGCGAGGTTGAGATGTCCACATGGAATACTCATACTTACACCAGACCTTTCCGGTAGCTGGGTAAAACACCTCTAATGTACAGCCCAATAACATACAGAGCTACATATCCCTCCAGCCTTTCTATTCCAGCCATGGACCCCAATACACCCTACTCCTGACTGGTAGCACTTCTGGCTACAGCTGGGCATCTAATTGTAGCGAATAATTGCCATGACTTTTCTTCTGCGAGTGAATTGTCCAGGAGCAGAACATGATTTTCTTGAATTTGTTATTCAAAATGATTTGCCAGATAGTTTCTACGGATAATTCTTGCTCTGTAGCTCATTCCAAACAGTTTGTAAGCCTTCAAAATTTGAGCTGTTTCGATTGGATTTGTAGGTCACTTGGCTGGTTTCTGTTCCCTGATTGGATGCACGTAACTGCTAAATTGAATTCCTGTGTAAGTATTTGCAATGATGACTTGAAATCTTCTGCAGGATTCATTTAAATTTGGATGCTTCCCCAAACATACCCAGCCGTGAACTCATTTCCTAGAACGCTTGTGGGAAATGAACAGAAACGGGGCACTGACACGGTCGGAACAAATTGGTTAAACAATTTGAAAGAATATTTACAAGTCAGCTCCACAACCTGCTGTTCCAGTTCCAGGCCTCACACTGCTCTGCTGATGCATCCTGCACAAGGAAGAACTGGAGCTGGGTAGATGAGGTGGGAAGCAAAGGGGCTGCATGGTCAGAGGGGCTAGATTCACACAGGGACTCTGTCTCTTTAGGTGTTTAAGTCCAACATTTAGGCACCACTGACATTCACAAGACCACTGCTCAGTTGCTTGCTAACCCTAGATGTGCTAAGGTCTCTTAATTGCCTAGGTTCCCACCTCTGGGCATGTGCACTGGCACCTCAGTCCTAATGCCTCTGAGCTGCTTGGAGCCCTCACGCACACCTATGCCTCAGCAAGAGGAGTTCCCCGCCTATCTAGCCAGCAGGGCCCAATCCAGTCGGCCTGCTCAGAGCATGTGTACCAGTTCGGGCCTCCCTTGCTTTACAGCAAGCCTACTAGTGTGGGCCCCACACAAAAGACAGCTGGGGCGAACAGATAGCATGTCCCCGTCTAGCCAAGAGCCCAGTGGTTAGGCACTCATCTGGGAGACCCAGGTCTGAATTTCTGCTCTGCCTGATTTGGAGGTGGGACTCGGATCCAGCTTTCCCACAGCCCGGATGAGTGCCCTGACCTCTGGGCTGTTGGCTGTGATGGAGTGTGTCGCTCTCTGGTTTTTCATGAGAAAAGGCTGTCTTGGCTTAGGTGCCTAACTCCCCGAAAGCGGTCATGGTTGAGAATGCTGATTGGAGATAGGAGCCTCCCTCTGGCCTGTCGGTGCCAAAGGGAGTTAGGCACCTCCGTCTCTTTGTGGATTGGGGCTCTATGCCCTGCCCCTCTGCTCTGACTTTTGCTCCTGGCTAGATTAGGCAACTCCCCACTCAGCGTGCTGGCTTCTGTGGATCCCTTTCTCAGGTGCCTAATTCTTCCCGTGCACTGCACGAGGAATCTGGCTGCCTAATCTGGGGCTGTGAATTCCACAGAGCAGCAGGGCACCTAGGAGCTGGGTGCTACAACGCTCAGCTTTGCAACACCTAAGTGCCAGTTGGGACTGTAGTCCAGGGAGAGGAGACTCATGGTGTAAGGGGGCGTTTCTTTTTGAGGGGAAAAACTGAACCACATCTATGGTGAAAAGACAGTCTGTGACTCTGTGCTGTTCGAAAGGAGCATAAATTAGACTAGAATGGAGTTGGACTAGGGATTCTGTTCTGTGGAGAGAGGCAGGAGAGGGGAAATCATGAGCAGGCATCTCCTTCCCAAATTACAGCCCTGGAGTCTGTCAGTGGGACTCCAGACAACTGGGAATAGCTCCGAGCGCTAGCCTTGCTTCTGGGTGTCAGTCACCACCTCCAGTTTCTGTCTTTTTCTTCTTCCCCTCGCTTCCTGTTGCCTTTGTTCTCTTAATTCTTGCTTATAAAGAACACCAGGCCATTCATATGCAAATGAGACAGAACCCTGGGGGGAGTGTGTTGGAAAGGGGATGTATTCCAAATCTCCGCCTTCCTTTCATGTTCCACTCCAAAATCTGCTCCTACTTCCATTCTCTGGAAAGGAGAGAGAGAGCGCGCAGGATGGGAAGGGCCCCCACTATGGCCCCTTTGCGCAACTGGTTTATCTGGCCAGCTGAGAGTTCCCCTGTTACAATTATTACTGATGAAGATTATTAGACTGATTTGGTGTTGTTTCCCATTGGTCAGTGTGTGTTATGTGTTCCTATGCGTGCCTGTGCCAGACAGGATGGGCATCTGCCATAGCTCTCAGCTGCAGAGCATGGAGGTCCCTGGTTCAACCCCCACTGTTTCAGCCAGGATGGGGGCTCTTGCATGATCATCCATACAACACCAGAGGCAGGCATGTGAGTGCTAAGACAGGCTTATGTGCTTTACTGAGTCAGGGCCTAAACACTGCATCACCTTACACCTGTTTGGCAAAAAGAATTAATAGTCTCGGTCAAGTATCATGTGAACAAGTGCCCATTTCACAAACAGCCCCACAGCACATTGGAACCCTTGTATTGTCGTGGCCCCTAGGAACCCTGATTTGGCTTATGCAGCAAAAGGCTTCTTCCGAGCTGTCTAAGGCCTAGTCTTCACTTACCGGCTGGTCCGGCGGCACGCCATCGATGTTCTGGGATCGATTTATCGCGTCTGGTTAAGAGGCGATAAATCGATTCCGGATCGATCCCGGAAGTGCTCACAGTCGGCGCCGGTACTCCAGCTCGCCGAGAGGAGTACGCGGCATCGACGGGGGGAGACTTCCTGCCGCGTCTGAACCGCGGTAAGTTCGGACTAAGGTACTTCGAATTCAGCTACGTTATTAACGTAGCTGAATTTGCGTACCTTAGTCCGAAGTCCGGACTAAGTGGGGACCAGGCCTAAGGCTTTAATGAGAGCTTGTTCTGTATTCTCTGACAGGCTCATGCTCCCCTTACCCTATCTCTCCCCATCTCTTGCGTCTCGTTAAAGAATGGGCTTTGCATGCTACACCGGGTCAGGGAGTGAAGCAGAGAGAGATTTCACTCCAGCCAGGTGACCTTTTACTTAGCGCTGCAAAAATGCTGCCACTATCTGTGCTGAAATATCGAACCTATTAGTCTGAGAAGTTCACCTTTACGAGTCTGAGGTGATAGCTGTTGAATAACAAGAGAAACAGAGCTGGTCTAGCTCCCCAAACCCTGACTGTGGCAGAGCTCTGGCACATTGGCCCACTTCCTCAACGCAGAGCCCATTTTTGAAAAATTCAGTTATTTAGAATTGTTATAACAGCAGCACCTAGAGGCCTCACGTAAGATCAGGGTCCCATTGTGCTTGGCACTGTACGTATACAGAGTTAGCAACAGTCTCTGCCCCAAAGAGCTGGACAGCTAAATAGAGAAGACAGGCAAAGGGGTGTGGTGAGCGGGGACAGAGGTAGTAACTTGCCCAAGGTCACTATGATGGGGTGTAGCTGACATTTGCAGTTCCCTAGAGGAGGCCCTACCATCCTACTACCCATCACTGCCACCAGGAAGCAGCAGAGTGACAGGAAAGGAGCACCAAAGGTGGGTCCTCCTGGCCTGCCCAGAGAGTCTTCATAGGAGGAGCCAATTAGAGCCCAGTAGGCTCAGATAAAAGGAGTTACAGAGCCTTAGCAGGTCAGTTCCTGGCTGGGACCAGAGGAGTGAAGAATGGGGCTCCTCTCTGGCCAAAGAAGCCTGACTGTTAGATAGAGTTTACGGCTGGCTGAACTTACATAGCTAGGATTGCAGAGAGAAGAAACAAAAAACCTTAACCCTGAGATGAGGGTAAAGCTAAAGGGGCCAGGTAGGAAGAGGCCCAGTGAAGAAGTGGCAATGAATTGCATTGAGCAGTATGTGGGGCTCCTGTTTATAAGGTGCTTGGGTTGAAGCTCAGAGTGGTGGGTAGGGCCAGTTTCACTACCAGCTGCAGGTAAAATGGCATAAATCCCAGAAGGGGATGGAGTTTACTTGGAAGCCTGAACAAAGGGCTGAATTTAAAGGGCCCAGAGCTGGGGCTGAGAACCCTAACAAGGGCAAGTAGACTGTTTATTGGACTCTTTAACATCCTAGAAGGGGCTCATTTGGACTTTGTGGCTTCTCTGGAGGATCAAGACCTGTCAAAGTTGTCTGGCAGCCTGCAGGGGGTAACAGGGGTGAGACAAGGACTTCAGTATCCAGCTGCTCAGAGGTGCTCTAGAGGTGAGTGCCCTGTTATAGTCACCCAGCAGCTTAGCGGCAGAGTGGACAACCTCTGTTTCCTCTGAGTCCTAGTGCAGTTCCTTCTACATTGCACTATGCTGCCTCTCTACAGTCAAGGCCCCTTGTACTCAATACAGGCTTGACCTAAATTCTGTAGCAAGATCTCTGCACGCTGTGGCACTCCTGGGCAGCAGGGCTGGAGGTTCTGCAGCAGCATAAGATACATTCATTAAAAACCTCCTCCACATTTTAATTTAATATGGGCATGAGCGATAGTCAGAGTGTTCCTTGGGTTATTTATTGTCCTGCTATTAAGTTCAATTTGTTTCATGTTGCTGGTAAATTTTTATTTTTCCAATGCACTGCAGGATCCTGTGTTGATGATGAACCACAGCATTACAGAAGTTGTCAATGGGAAAAGGAAGGCTTTGATAGTTGGGGAGAGGACAGCTGGGGATTTTGACCCTTGATAGTGGTTTGGGTTTGTGGGATAAGTACGTTAGTTGGGTGCTAGAATGATCAGCAGTGAAATAGTTGAAAATGTGGCTGCTGAAATTTGTATCATACAGACTTCAGTGGTAACATGCCATTGAGATAAATGAGCAGAGCATACCTTTCAGGGTTCTTATTTCAGGTTGCCTGCAGACTCAGACAGACATCGCACCCAGGGCCGGCTCCAGGCACCAGCTTGTCAAGCAGGTGCTTGGGGCGGCCACTCCGGAGAGGGGCGGGACGTCCAGCTATTCAGCGGCAATTCGGCGGACGGTCCCTCACTCCGGCTCGGAGCGAAGGACCTCCCGTCGAATTGCCGCCACAGATTGCAATCGTGGCTTTTTTTTTTTTTTTGGCTGCTTGGAGCGGCCAAAACCCTGGAGCCGGCCCTGATCGCAGCACTGGGTTAGGCTTAGTTCACATTGTCCAGGTTCTGGAAAAAGAAGATTTTTATAATAATGAAAACTTAGGGCTTTTCTAATTGGATATTTAGCTCATAGCAAGCTGGGGTGTGACTCTACCCCACACTGGCCTGCCCTGCTCGGACTGTCCATGTGCACATTAGCGGTTTGTTAATGTGCTTTGATCTAGTCTTGAAACAGGACTAGATCAAAGCACATTAAAGAACTGTTAATGCGCCTCGGCAGGGTGCACATAGGCAGTCAGAGCATGGCTGGCTAATGTGGTGTAGAGTCACACCTCAGCTTGCCATGAGCTAAATATCCATTTAGACAAACGCTTCAGGGCTGGGAAAACAACTCTGCAGCCAATTGCATACCCATGAAACTGCAGAGTACAGTATTCTATTGTGATGGCCCTGGACCCAGCACTAACACTCTTGCATAAGCCACAGTGTTTGGGACAATTGCTGTATAATACTGTGGTATTTATTTATTTGTGTAAGGCATTCAGTCCAGAGACGCCTTCATCCCACAGTGGGCGGAGAATTGCTGAGATGGATGGATAGAGAAGTGCAGCACTGAGGTGCAGGCAAAGGGGTGTGGTGGTCTTTGCTCTCCAGCAGGGTTAAGAATGGCTGATAGGGATGGATATAAAAGTGTGACACTCAAGAGTCCTTTGGGCCTTGGCCAGAATCATGCTGGAAGCTGCTCACATGTATGGATGGGCAGGAACAGTGCTTAGGGCCTTGCCTACACGAGGGAGGGTTTTGAAAAAATTTCTACTGTTGCTAGCACCTGTTCAGTTGAACCAGTGTTAGCAAGGCTAGGCGCCCTTGTGTTGGCTGCTGACTCTCGATTTAGCCCTTGTTTCATTTACGCCTGCTGGGGGCAAGTCTAACACACACAGGAGTCTGATCCAACCTCCATTGAAGTCAGTGGAAACTGTCAGTTGACTTCAGTGGGCTTTGGATCAGAACCACGGTGTTGAAAACAGCATCGGTAGCGTCTGGGCTATGTATACTAGGCTACGCTAGCGATGGTAACATTAGTTCACCTCTTTCACCTCTAGAATAGATAGGCCTAAGAATCCTTCACCTTAAAGTGAGCCTGGGGATGGCTGAGCTTCGTTAATGGATAATAGGGCGGACAGTGGCTGATCTGGCTGGATGACGGGAGGAGCACTGGACGGGCCTTTGCCCCACAATGAGATGAAAGCCTTTTGGGGATGGACAGAAAGGAGCAGCACTGGGGATATTCTTCCCCTAGTGAGACTGAGAAAATGGATCTGGATGGAGGGACAGGTGGAAGATTTCACCCTGCAGTGGACCTGAGACTGGCTTTGATGGGTGAATGGACAGGAGTGGCACTGAAAAGGATTTCCCCCTGCAGTGGGGCTGAGAGCAGTTGGAGTTCAGGGATTCCTGGACCGGAGCAGCACTGACAGTCTTTGCCTTCAGTGGCGCTCAGAGCATCTGAGAGAAGAGATTCCCAGCATTGGCAGGTAGACAAGGTGCCTCCACATTAAAAATGAATTTGTTTTATATGTGAGCTATCAATTTATACTGATCTAGATCAATAGCTATGACTTGTATTTACATAGTGTCCTTCAAAAGACTGTCAGGGCTCCATTCAAGTCGGGTGAATGCTCTTGTGCTTAAAGCACAGGGCTTACAATTGGGGAAGGCAGGCTCTGTCCCCAGCTCTGCCACAGCCTTTGTGTGTACACTTGGCCACTTTCAGAAAACTCTTTATGCCTCAGTTTCCCCAGCTGTTGAATGAGGGCAGTAAAGCATATCTCCCTCACAGCGGCTGTTGGGAACCTGAACTCACTGACGTGTGTAGCTTTCCCAGATCCTGAGACGTGATGCTGTGTAAGTGAAAAATATTATAGCGAACAGTAACAAAACTACCAGGGCTTACAGTGAGTTGAAACCAAGAGTAACCCTGTAATTCTTTAGTCTTGACTGATGAGGCAGACTGTTATGAACTGTGATAGGCAGAGGACTCCAGACCAAGGAGCATCATTAGGGTAAATGTGGTATTCGTGTCTTATTTTTCAATCAGGAGACGTGAGTGGGGAAGGCATGAAAAAGGAAGATCTGGCTCGCTCAGAATCTGAACTGTCAGGCTCACATGGCTTAGAATTCTGGCCTGGTTTTGTGCACAGCACTAATAAAACCCGTCATCCCAATGGGCACTGATTGACTCCTTTGTTGGAGTCTCTTAAGAGGGGCCAAGGATTAAAGAGGCAACGGAGACTGAACTGCTGGCTCATCCCTCCTGGTGGTCCCTCCAAGGCAAGCTTTAGTCACATCACTCTTCCCACATCCTCCACTCCTCGCAAAATGCTGTTGCTGCTGTCTGCATTGTGGGAAAGTGGAGGATTTCTGTGTGTAGTTATCTGCTCTGCTCCTTTCTAGGATTTTTTTTTTCCAGCTGGCTTTCTCTTTCCTTGAGCTTCTTGGTCTGGATGGGATATGCTCCCCTTTACTGTGTATTCTGGTAGCCATTATTTCCCTTTTCTAGTATCTGCAAATAATCTGCTCCAATTTAGTGGTGAAAACAAAACTCTACATTGAGCAATTCCAGAAAATGATAGCAATTATTGGCACATCTGGCCACAGCAGGACTCTCAATGTACAGGTAAGGGACAGGGAGCCCTTCCACTCCCTAGTCAAGTACTGATATTACTTCCAGAGGGAAATTCTCTTCTCTCTGAAGTTTCACCTACTCCCAGGTGATGGGTGTAGAAGAGACATAGGGGTCAATTAAATCCAATGTACCTAGCTCACCAGACCCTCCATTATCTTTACAGCAGATGTTGCCCTTCCAGAACTAATCAAGGGTCTGAGTCATTCCCTTTAATGATATGTTTTGTACACTAAAACAAGAAGCAACATTTTAAACGATTTGATTGCAATCCAACTTGTTCTGATTCCTACATGTGGTAGCTCTCCAGGCAGACCTCATAGAGCATCTTGCAGTGGAAAGCAGAAACCAGGGGAGATGCGAAAGTGTGCAGAGCCACCATTTAGACATAAGTCATACCAAGCATCTTCTTTGCAATCTATGTGAGTTAATTTAAATGGTATCACCCATGGTGAGCTAGGCTGCCTTTCTCTTACACCGTATAGAATTGCACAGAAGCACTGTATCGGTGCTGTATTGCTAGAGATGCCAAACAAGTGAAAGGACTTTGGGCCTAGAGCCTCAAATGTATTTAGGCACCTAACTTCCATTGATACCTCTGAGGGTCCATATGTCCTGGTATTGGTCACAAGTAGGAAAATAGTGCTCCATAGAATAACTTCCTGATTAATCAAAGAAAGCTACCACTCTGCTTCAAGCTGTTCCATTTGCATCACCTTAGACAAGTACAAAGGGACCCTTGTATATTGTGCACTGTGAAAAAGCAAATCAACTGGAGATAGGGAAATTGAAAAGCCACCGACACTGCAGGATTAGGTAGCCCAGATCATGGTGGTTGTAACCATAAAGAAAGTGAGTGAGAGAGAGAGAGAGAGAAACAAAATTGGTCCCCTTTTTCTCAGGAAACCACATACAGGATATACATTTGGATATGATTAATATGATTGATAAATGACCTAAGACAAACTGCAGCAATAGTTGCCCTTGGTGCCTTTATATGAGACTTGCCTCTCCACTAGTGCGTATTGTTGGATTTTTCAGGACACTTAGCTAATATGACTGCAGTGGGACCACTCACGTGTGCAAAGTTAGGCATGTGCATAAGTCTCTGCAAGAATGAGGCTCCTAAATCATGGTTTACATGCCTTACGTATAGCATGTAATAGAAGATAGGGCCTGATCTTAGGCTGTACCTATATTATGGGCTAGGAGTGTGATTCCCAGCTCACATACACATACTCATCATAACTCAACGAGAGTTCATGTGAGTACAAATAGCAGTGTCGCCACAGTGGCATGGGTACAAACGTGCGTGAATCCCATGGCTGTGTACTTGGCATATCTAAGCTGTGCTGCTGCTGCCCATGGTATCGCAGTTACGCCACTATTTATACTTGCACTAGCTCTCCTCACGCTAGAGTAAGTAGATGTACATGAGCTGGGAATCACACCCTGAGTTCTTCGTGTAGATGTAGCCTCACAAATACTTACTATTGGGTCTAATGTCACCTCCAAGGGGAATCCCCTTGTCTTGGCTATCCATGGTAGACAGCAATATGCCCAGTAGAAAGTGTTTACTGGATTGGGTCCCTAAATTATAACTCCCTTTGCTTTCCCTTTTATTGCTTTTCTGGAATGATTTCTTAATCCATATATTGCACTCCATTTATAAGAATACACTGCATATAGTGATCAAAACCACTGGGACAAAATCATTCCTATACTGTGCTTGTGAGAATCAACCGCTTATAAGAATCAAATTATGTGGGACGGATGTGATTCTTATAAAAGGAGTGCACTATATAATGGAATGAATACATGGCTGTATGATACACAGTGATTAAGGCCTGGATCTACAAAGGGACTTAGGCATTATGATGCTGAGGGTTGCAATACCTAACTTTCAGGCACCTAGAAAATCAAAGGAACTACACCGGGATCCACAAAGTCTGAGTTAGGTGCTTAGGCTCCCTATATAATGACTGGGGAGAGATGGACTCCTCAGAATGCTATTCCCAAAAGCCGACACATGAGGCAGAGAGCTGTCTAACCTAGCCAATGGGAGATACTGATGAGAGGGGTGTGTCCTAAACTCTGCCTCTCTCACAGAGTTGGATGCATAATTCTGTGACCTACAACCATGAGCCGTGCCCCTCTCCTGGAGTCAGGTGGCTTAGGTGCTTGAGAAATTCTTTTTGAGAATGTGTTCAGTGCCGGCCTCACTCCATACAAAGGCTGGAGGAGATATCCGTCTTATAAGTTTTAGCCCAGTGGTTAGACCACTCACCCAGAATGGGGGAGGCTCAGCTTCAATTCCCCTCCACCCCCTGCCATGCGGGAGAAAGGATGTGATCGGGGTCTCCCACCTCTCAGGAGAGCTCCCTAACCACTGAGCTATAGGATATTCGAGAGGGACAGTGGGGCTCCCTCAGTCTCTCTTCTTGAAGTTCCTATTTGTCCCTTGGTGCATGGGTCACACTGGGGCTCGGGCAAGAGATAGACATCGGGATGCCTAGAATGAGGCAGCAGTGTGAATGGCCAGAGGCAGAAGTGTAGATGTCTAGGGAACTTTTACAGAGAAATTTAGGCACCTACAGGATTAGCAGCAGTCGAGTGAGGGTTTTGTGAATTGCAGCAGTGTCTAATACTGGGACATAGGTGCCGAAGTGACTTACACAATACATGAAGTCTATAGGGACACATCTACACTGCAATTAAATCCCCATGGCTGGCCTGTGTCAGCTGATGGGCTCGGGCTGCGGGGCTGTTTAGTTGCAGTGTAGACATTTGGGATCAGACGGGAGCCTGGGTTCTGGGACCCTCCCCACGCTCGGGGTCCCAGAGCCCAGGCTCCAGCCCAAGCCTGAATGTGTATACTGCAGTTTTGCAGCCCGAGCCTGACTCAGCTGGCACAGGCCAGCTGCGTGTGTTTAACTGCAGTGTAGACATATCCTAGCAGATCTGGGAATCAGGTCTCCAGCCGGTCATCTAACCATAGGACCAACTTTCCTCTGGTTGTAAAGTATATTATTAAGGCTGATCACTGTTAGGGACTAGAATGCACAAGCTCCTAGCTTTGTGATCAGCCCACTAACCCATCTCTGCTCTTTAGGGATGTATAAACATCTCTTATTTCATGCAAAACATTCTAGTTTTGCAAATTCCCAAACAGGCAAATTTTATTGAAAAACTGTTTCACGGCAAATGTTTTGCTCATCTCTTCTCAGGACTATGACTAAGAATATTTCATACCCAAATTATCCATCATATTTAATACTGTTAACTTTTTCACACTGACTGCACAACCCATAGAATATACAAAAACCCTTCTGGGATTCTTTAGTATCATAACAGCAACTACAGAAGATATTTGTCCTCTCAGTGAAAGGCATTTGAATCATGCTGTTGCTTTAAAGTCCTTCAGGAGCTTCTCAAGCTCTGAACTGATTCCCAGGCGAGTCAAATCCTCATTGTTTCTCTCTTTTTCAGACTCTGCTTGAAAGCCTGGGGAATGGGTAGGATTGGCTGTTGCCTGCTTGCAGAATAAGGAGTGGGGATGTTAATTACCTAAGACAGGTGTGAGCTGGCTTTAAGGGGCAAGGTTTAAAGGCAACCAGAACAGTTTTTTTTTCTCTCTTGGGCAGGATAGCATTAAAGCAGGTAGAATAGGGCAAAGAGTCACACTGGGGTTTATGCATCTGTGCCTGGTGGTTGAAAAGGCAAATTCTTCTAATCTTTGGGATTTTGTTAGGAGTGACTCTGCAAGATGGAGGCAGAGGCACAGAGCTAATAGCTTTCTGAGACAATCTTCTGTGGTCTTTCCTGGGTGCTCTTCTGTGTTTCTGTCACCACTGTTGTCTGGTATCGTAAAATGTCAAGAGGTGAGTTTGGTAACAACTGCTGGGCCCTGAGAGATGTTTGGCAGTATGACACTGATCAAAGTTGCTGACTTGAGCTTTGGCTTGACTGCCTGCCTGTGGGCTTGGCAGTTCATAGCCCCGCCACCTCTGGGCTTGCTGCATCAGTTATGAAAGTTTAAAAAAAAAATTGGTTGAACCCCAGCACCTCTTTCATTATAAATTCAGCACTGGTTCTAGTGCCTGAGGAGTTAACACTTGATAACTGGTTGGTGAAACCCAGGTATAGAACTCCTGACCAATTTGGGGTGTTGCCTTACTTCCTAACAATCTGCCCAGAGGTTGGCACTCATGCTTCTGAGCCACTTCAGGACAGCTTGACAATAAGAACTTAAAAAGATCTTCAAGGAGAGTAACTGCTTCCTTTTAAATTCTGTTCATCCAACTCCTGGCTGATTAGAAAACTTGCTCTTGTATTTAAAGCTTCTTTCACAGATATCTGCCTTAATGACCAGACCAGACTTTCAGATGGAGGTATAGGTTACTACGATCAGGTCACTTGGAATAAGGCTGGGTAGAGGGAATTTGAAATGCCCCTAGTTTAATGATCTTCCTAATCTAATGCCAGATTCTTAGATCTTAAAGCCAGAAGGAACTATTATGATCTAGTCTGACCTCTGTATAATACTGGCCATTGAATTTCACCTAGTGAATGAACTCCAAGCCATTTCACAGGGACACCAGAAAACTAGTCTGGATTTGCTGGAGTTTTTTGGGGGTGCAAATCATCAGCTAATGTAGTTCGCTGGCTCCTTGACCCAGAGAAGGGATTCACTGTTGGAGGTGGATTTCTAGGTCAACTTTTAAATTGGATTTAAATAATTGGCAGATAAAAAACACTGGAGAAGACTGACCCTGCTTCAAGAGCATCAGTGCAAGCATCCAACCCCCTGCACACCAAACCTATCCTACCCTGATGCCAATGCGCTTACTAAATGTTGCACAGTAAGCAAAGTTTATGTTAATACTGACCAAGTGTAAGCATGTGACTGCTATCCCTGTCCTTGGGAGTGTGCACTCTGCATAGCGTCTCTGTATGTCTTCACTGGGTGATGGTAACTCTTCCAAGTGCCGCTTCCACCACTGTGAGCAGAAGTGACCCGTATTCTGGACTCTTCAGCTACCTTATATCTTAATGGACTCAGTTACCACCAGACAAACATGACCCTGACTAAACTAATATGAAAGGCACAACTGAAGGCAGTTCTTGTCAGCAGGGTGTCATCCCTGTTTACATGGCTAGTGTGAGAGAAGGAGGAACTATCCCACCAAACTATGCAGTAGGTGAGTGAGGAACCCCTGCCTGTAGTACGGCTGTGTAAATCCTTTGCTACAGTGGCCTCCTGGCATGGTGGTGCTAACACCATTTTCCTGAACTGTTAAGAATGGAAGCTCTTTGAAGGAGGGGCCTTGTCAATCAACAATGAATACGAACCACACTCCTTGCTAATACCAGGGCTTTGGTACAACCTTCTTTTAAAGGCGATGGCTACACTACAGACTTGACAGCTGCACCAATGCAGCAGCACTGCTGTAGCACTGCTAGCGCAGACGCCGACGGGAGAGAGCTCTCCCATTGACTTAATTACTCCAGCCCCCATGAGGGGATGTAGCTATGTTAGTGGTAGACTCTCTCCTGCTGGCATAGCGCTGTCCATACCAGTGCGTAGGCTGGGGTAACTTGCATCACTCAGGGGTGGCTTTTTCATACCCGTGGGCAACAGAACTTATACCGATGTAATCATAGTGTGTACATAGCCAAAGAAAAGAATCACAATACTGAGTTACTTGTCCTTGATAGATGATGCCAGACTGCCTGGTTTGCAGCATAAACCTGTACTCCAATCCAACCCCTTCAAGCATCCCAGCTATATTAAGAACAAATCCAGCTGTGATTCCTATTGAGTGTCATTATCCAAGGTGAGTCACAGACACTCTAGTCAATCTGTCACTCATTCAGCCTCCTGAGACTGGATTTAGCTATAGATATCTCTTTTAAGACAGATCATCTGAGCAGCAATGCCATCAAACCAACATGGTTTTCATTCAGCTCCGCATGGTCTGCAGAAGAGAGGCTGCGTTTCAGCTTGTGCCTGATGAATGGTAGGTGAGCACAGAGCAGGGATGGTGAGGGGAAAATGCACTTAGCCTCATTTTTCAGAGGACCCTGGCATGATTGGTCTTACCTGAAAAATGTACAAGGCTTTTACTCTAAGGATTGATCACCAACAGTTTGCAAGTACTGGATTCTCAATATTTATTACCTTAGCAACTGTAAATTGCATGGCATTTCTGTTATAATCCTGGATGGGGCTTAGAGAAACCTTTGGGAATCTTAAGGGAGACGTATCAGAAACATAGGCTAGGTCTACACTAAGAGGGGGGGTCGATTTAAGATACGCAAATTCAGCTACGTGAATAGCGTAGCTGAATTCGGCATATCCTATTCGACTTACCCCGCTGTGAGGACGGTGGCAAATCGACCGCCACGGCTCCCCCGTCGACGGGGCTTACTCCTCCTGACGAGGTGGGAGTAAGTGCGTCGATTTGGGGATCGATTTATCTGTCTAGATGAGACAGGATAAATCGATCCCCAAGAGATTGATTTCTACCCGCCGATCCGGGCGGGTAGTGTAGACTAGCCCACAGTTATGAAAACTTTTCCTTCTTGGGCTAAACAGGCCTTGCCCAAGGCATCATTGCTAGAAAAAACGATGCTATTGTAAGACTAAATGACTGGCTGCATACTTAAAATTCTCTCCTCACAGTCCCACAAGTAACGATGTGCTTACATAGCCCTAGATTGCAAAGAGTGTTTCAGGTATAGCTTGTATAATTACCTCTCTGCAAAGGCCCTGGTGAGGGGTTTGGTGAACTCTGTAATGTTAAGTAGTCTTCCTATCAAACATAAAAAAATGCCATTTTGCAACCTCACACTTGCTTTCTGGGAATCTGAGTGCAAGTAAAATATAACTGCTCAGCTTTCCACAGGAAAAATGCAGAAGAGGGACCAGCATGACTGATACAATTTCACTTTTAAATTAGAGCAAATACTTGAGCAAATTTCTTCTATTAAGAGAAGTGCACTAGGTATTTAGCTGAAGGGGGGAGCAAAAAAGGGACAGAGCTGTTGAATTGAAAATTTATTAATGGAGCTATATCTGTGAAAATGGGAATGGTACTAGAAAATTGATGGCTCCTTCCTATGGGATCAAAGAATCTTGTTAAATGTACTGTATGATATTAAAATATCACTGGCAATCCCTCAGAGTTCGAGGATGATAGTCTGTTATCACTGGTGGATCAGCAGGTGACTAATGAGACCTGTTTTGGATCCACAGATCTTGTCATAATTGGGGAAAACATTTCCCAATGGAAGGGGAGGATCTGGATTGTTAAATCAGAGTGTAGCACGTTCTTTCCTCCTTTCCATTTCTCCATTTCCTGTTGTCTCCAGGGGATCTCAGATTACGGGCATCCTTGCCACAAAGCCCTTTTTCATTTTGGTCAATCGAGGGCTTGGGTTTGCTATGAGTTTATGTCAATATTGCACTTCTTCATGTTGGCTTGGAGGGTGTCTGTGAAGTGCTTTTTTTTGCCTGCCCCTTGACCATTGGCCACGGCTCAGATGTGAGAACATGACCTGCTTCAGGAGTCGACTTTCTGTCATTTGAAGAACATGAACAGCCCAACGGAGTTGGTGACAGATAACCATAGCTTCAATGCTGGAAATTTTGGCTTGGGACAGAACACTGATGTTGGTACGTCGGTCGTCTCACTTGATTCGGAAGATCTTTCGAAAGCACCGTTGATGGCATCTTTCAAGATCATTGAAATGTTTACTGTTCATAACCCAGGTCTCAGCACCGTACAAAAAAGCAGGAATAACAATGGCCTCATATACAAGAAGGTCGGTTTGATTCTTGATCTCATGATGTTCGAAGACACGTTTTCTAAAACATCTGAAAGCTGCACTAGTGTATTGATAGCAGTGTTGAATTTCCTTGTCAAGAACAGCTTTCTGTGACAGATAGTTGCGGAGGTAAAGGAAGTGCTCGATGTTCTCCAGGGTCTCTTTATTGTTCTGAATTACAGGAGCAGGATCCTGATGATTCAGAGCCTGTTGGTGGAGTACTTGGTGTTAAGTGTGAGGCTGAGTTGGTTGTAAGCCTCAGAGAAAGTGTTTGGTTATTTTTGAAGATCTTCTTCCCAGTGGGCACACAGGGCACAGGCATCCGTGTACTGGAATTCAGTGACCGATTTAGTGATAGTCTTTGTCTTGAATTGAAGGTGATTGAGGTTGAAAAGCTTGCCATCCATTCTATATTGGATGTCAAGTCTGGAGGGGAGCTTGTCAGCAATGAGAAGGAGGATGACCGCAAGGAAGATGGAGAAAAGGGTTGGTGTGATGACATAGCCTTGCTTGACTCCTGCCTTGACTAGGAAGTGGTCCGTTTTGGATCCATTGCTGATGACCATCACAGACATATTGTCGTGGAAGAATTGGAGGGCAGCAACAAATTTAGGTGGGCATCCAAATTGAAGGAGAATTGTCCACAGACCTTCATGACTGATGGAGTTGAATGTTTTCTGAGGTTGATGAAGGCCATATACAGAGGTCAGTGTTTCACACGGCACTGTTCTGGAACTTGACGGGCAGTGAAGATCATGTTCATGGTACCTCGAGGTGGCCTGAATCCGCATTGTGATTCTGGGAGGATTTCTTCAGCCAAGGGGAGCAGCCAGTTGAGGAGAATTCTGGCAAGAATCTTTCCAGAGATGGAAAAGAGTGCCATTCCTCGATAATTTCCACAATCCAATTTGTCTCCTGCATATTAAAACATTAAAATATACAGCACTGGGGAAAGGAGAGGCTCCTTCTCTCTATAGGATAATAGTGGTAGGCAGGGCCTTACCTGCTTCCTTGATATTCTTCATGACAAATGATCCTAATGGCTGTTGTTGAGGGAGTACCACTGGTTCCCTATATCTACAAAGAGTGATGGTAGTGATTAGAGGCTGGAGCAAAGATTGAGGTCTTTTTCCTGTGAGTGTGAGTAGATCTGTGTGTTGCCATAACACCACCCCAACTGCTTATTTGGGTGAGATCTTGGACCTTCCTGATGGCATGTGTTGCATGATGCCTCCCTGGCTTGCCTAAAACACAGGGTCAGCGCTGTCCGAGTAAGGTAGAGACATAGGTTGCCAGCAGCCTTGACAGTACTTGCTACCACCTGCTCCTTGGGGGTGAGGAGAGGGAAAAGCCAAACAAATCTGGGGAAGGAAGTAGAAGCTGCTTTTTCTCAGGGAAGAGGGGAAGGTAAAGAGGGGTGGATTTTGGGCAGGTGAGGATGGGATAGAATCTCCCAACATCTTGTTCACATCTTTTTTTTTTAAATAGTGTATCTATGTAGATTTGCCTCACACATAATCTATTGCTGGCACTGGGAAACTCTTGTAGTATCTACCACTAACAAACTCTGTACAGTACACAACATGAACTAGTAAGTCTGTACTCCAAGGCTGAGGCTTGATCTGCACCAGAAAGACACCAAAGTCAATAGGCCAAAGCCTTGCAGAAAGATGGGGAGTAGCTTTGGGCAGCTTGATTGGCCGCAAAGGGCCTCCTCTGAAACTCAGCCACCCAATTATTCATAGATTCCAAGGCCCAAAGAGACAATTGTGATAATCTACTCTGACCTTCTGTATAACGCAGGCCAGAGAACTACCCCAAGGTAATTCCTAGAGCAGATCTTTAGAAAAACATCTAATCCTTGGTTTAAAAATTGTCAGGGATGGAGAATCCACCACAGCCCTTGGTTAAGTTGTTCCAATGGTTAATTACACTCACCATTAAAAAGTTACACCTTATTTCTAGTCTGCAGTTGTTTAGCTTCAGCTTCTAGCCATTGGATCATATTGCAACTTTCTCTGCTAGACTGCAGGGCCCATTATTAAATATTTGTTCCCCATATAGGTACTTATAGACTGTAATCAAGTCACCCCTTGACCATCTCTTTCTTAACGCTGGCGCTCAGTCTGTTTATCTTATCAAGCAAGGCCTGTAAGGGGAATGCCTCCCGTGGTTGCCATTTCTATATCTTTGGATGCTAACTTGTTTTGCTTATGTCTGCTAGAGCTGGTGTTGCCCTGAGCTTTAGCCAGAGCTATTGGAACTTCCCTCTGCGTTAAGGAAGCTGTTGCTGTCTACTCAATATTGCATCCTAAATCATTCTGCAATGTGGTTACAGATGAAACTGCAAAGATTAGAACTCATCACAAAGAACAGCACCTCCTTTCTCAGTCATGGTGTTAACAAGATGCCCACATTCCTGTGTATTGCTCTCTTTCCCTAATATTTCCGTTCTAGCCTTGCTGCTGATCAGCTAGTACAACCCATGGTAAACAAACAAACACAACCTTAACATAAAGTGCACTTCTCAAGTCTTGAGTATGATACAACTATCTTCATCTAGATCAGTGGTTCTTAACCTGAGATGCCCTTTCTGGGGGTGCGAGACATGCCAGAATTTTTTAGAAGATAACTCATCAAAAACACAAATTAAGCACAGGCATGTAAGTACAACTACTTTGTTTCATCAAACCTAAGCATAAGATAATGTGTGGTGTGTATGCATCAATTTGCACTGATGGTGCCCCTGCCATGCTAGGAAAAAAATCAGGATTTGTTGCCCATGGAAAGAAAGAGAATAATAAATATATAATTCTAAAAAAGTGTGTACTTTTTCATGTATTCTTAATTTTACTGTGAAATTAAAATAAATATATAATGCTATCTCTTTCATTCTATAGTTATGATATATCTAGGTTTAAAGAACTGACCTACTTCAATGATTTTTGATAAGGGGCGTGAGAACATATTTTGAGAACCAAAGGGGTGCAGGCTGCAGTAAAGGTTAAGAACCACTGATCTAGATTCTTAATGTCAGTCTAACCAGCACCAACTTGCCCTTCCTGTTCAACTGTACAGGACTTCTTGCAAGAAAATACATTAATAATAAATGCATGGCAGCAGAGGATGTCTCTGGTTGCTCTGTTTGACTCCCTCAGGAAGGGGAAGCTGTAACTCATCCTGTATGGTAACTTTAATAATCAAGTGGACAGTCCCCTATTTCTAGTGGGTGGAAGAGAGAAGATAGGCTTATTCCCTCACTTGGGGAGAAGTAATTGTTCTGAATCTGTGTATACCACTATTTTTATCTCCAGGCCCTTTATAGTCCAGGAAGGAATGGTCAGTTCTCCCCTCTTAGTGGTACTCCTTCTAGGAGCCAGGTGTAGCATAAAAAGGAAATAAGTGTGTACTGTGCCAAGAGGCAATGGAGCCTCTGCACGGTGCCAGACAAGCCAATCCACCACAATATATCATGAGGAATGCTGTCACCAAGAGCCTTAATTTACAGCAACTGTGCTGCCCTATATCTCTGAAGGTTTGTATGTCACCCTCCCACCCGGCTCAGCCCCCTCCTGTGACCCAGAGCAGGTTTTTCAAAACAAAACATTCCCAATTCACATTTTGAGATAAAAATTACTCTCATAATAAATGTAAAGCCTCAGAATTGGCTGAATGCAAGGAAAAGGTATTCTTCTCCCCTCCCCACACATGCATTCCCCAGAATGAAATAGTGGGGCTGCTGATTTATTAGCATTCAATCAGCCCTGCCCCTTTGCATAATCTTCTAGTCCCCTAATTTTTCTCTTCCATTTAGTGTTAGTGCTGTGAGCTAATTAATGCTAGAAATGGCAGCGCTCTGGATTCATGGCCTATAGGAATAGAGTCTCTTACTATCCAAGTTTTTTCCTGGGGTCATGGATCAGCATTCACATTGCACTCCCTGTCAGTACCCTGCCCGGGCCGGGGAAGCAAATGATCCAAGCAGCAGACCGAATTGGTGATGAACCCTGGTCATGTGCCTCCTGAGGCAAGCTAAGAAGAAGTTTCTTCTCCCCGCTCACTTGTACCTCTGATTTGCAATAACCTTCTGCCTTAAGAGCCGTGTGCCCTGATTCTCAGATTTCTGATGGGATAAGATAAAACATAGACAAATGGAGCCTTCGAAAACATGGCAGAGAAAGCCAGGGTCAAAAACAATCTTTTCTCCCTCACGCTGTGAGCCAGGAATTTTCACCTATGCACCCTGCGTGGGATGGGAGCCTGGAATGGCTAGAAATCCCACCCATAAAAGCTCTTCTCATAGCACTAGTATAAAATAGGCTTTTAGACACATTCACATTAATGTAATTTTATTGACAAGGTAACTTCCTATATCACAATGTATAAATCATATACGACCTTAAACTACCCCTCCAAAATCTTCCCTCTTGCTCCCCCCCCCACACCAAATCCACAATGCATGGAAAGTAGAAATGTAGTCATAACTTATATACAAGGCAACTTCATTTTTCAGGGAGAGAGGGAAAATGTTCAGGCCTCCATCCTTGTGTAAGGAAAACACCAAATGTGAGCATATGGGAGAGAGACGGACATTATCTTGGTTCTGCTTGCAATGACTTCTTCAGGCACAAGAAGGTGGAGTTACAGTTTCTGTAGTGATTTCAACTAGTCTAAAGAGATGGTTTGAAAATGCCTGTGTCTGTGTGAGGAGATGTTAATGTGGTGCACACAGAGTAAAATGAGACATCTCACACACACAGAGGGATGATACTGTCTCTGATACAGTGCGTGTACATGAATGGTAATACTTTATCTGAAGGGAACTGTAGTCAGGATCTGTAATATATCAATGCATCTGACCTGTTCAATTTGTAAAACATGATCTGTGTTATGTATGTTACATGCTGTCATAAAAATGCTGTGGAGAAAAACTATCCCTTTACAGTTTCGTTGTAGAATTCTTTTAGAAGCTGCAGCCCTGTCCAGCTTCCTCCACTCAAACCCCTCACAGGAATAAGAATTCGTGGTAAAGGTGGAGGAGTTCTCTTTTCTTATCTCCATACTCCACTTTCTGCAGTACTTTAGAAAGGAAGAGTGGTGATGGTCAACTGCAGCATGGGGCACACACCCACCACGTTGTGTGCTCAAACATTCTTCACAACATCGTTGGTGTTATCCCCATTTTACAGATTTGCAGAGAGAGTTTAAATGATTCCTGTGAGGCCTTGTCATGAGTCAACAATAGACTTTGGATTAGAAATAAAAATTGTCTGACTTGGGTCCCTGTTGTATCACTACAGATCATGCTGTCTCATTATATACAAACGCTGTATAAGGAGCATATGTTTTACTCATGAAATCATATTGACTCATCTGAGCTAATACAAAAGGGACCCCTTTCATATATTAGTTGATACACATTTGTGATATACTTATTCTGTCTAGGCAACTTTAGTGCCCTCATCACCATGGTATCTGAAGGTAACACATACATCCTTGCCAGATGGCGGTGTATGCCACAGCCCATCAAAGGAATAGAGGGGGAAGGGTACTTTAGCATGACTTGGCTGGCTGCAGGAAACACCCTCGTGCCCATAGGCACAGATGGAAAACACCATCTGCCAGAGCATGGACTATGTGTCCCAGGGGGTAAACCCCCCGCTCCCATATTTGACTTTTTTCCCTTCCTTTATTAAGATTTATTTATTCATTCTTCCTCCCTCTCTTCTCCACTCCTTCATGCCATCAGTTGCAGGATTAATGGCATCATGTCAGAATCTTTAAATAGATCTGCTGTGCAGGTTCACAGTTGAGCGGCATTAGCTGAGCTGGCCAGGGGAACATCTGGGCAACATCTGTCTGTCGTCACACAAAAGACCGTGGGTGGCAGGGAAAGTTAATAAAGCTAATTGGTTATTAAGCTCTATTAGCCTTCAACAATACCACCTTGGAATCCCTCCAATATCCTTGGAGCTACTTCCTGGAATCTCTTCATGTTTGGAGTAGACCATGACCACAAAGGGCTGGGAAAGACTGGGCTTGCAGGTACTGAGGGTTCTGGGTAAAGCTACTGACAGACAATGGTAATAATACAAGGATTTTTCTCTTATATAGCCCCTTCTTCACCTCAAGGACCCCCAAATACTTTGCCAATGCTATTTAACCATTGGCTGGCCTCAGCTCAGATGCTGCCATAGGTCTAGTAGCATGTGAAGTTGGTAGCACATTCGGTTATCTCCTTCAGCTGAGACCTTGATTGGTGGGGTGGTACCTTCACTCTCAGGCTTCCCTGCCAATAGCACCCAGAGGCTTTCTGCTGCTAGAGGATGATAACTCTGCCCCAGGTACAAAACACACTTCTCCCAAGGAGTCAAGCAAAGACCTGTCAGGACAAGGGTTTAAACACCCCTCCCTGCAAACCAGAGAGATGAGGGTTTATTTAGGTTTACAAAAAGGATTTTAAAGTTCCAGGGGGGAGTGAGAGAACCAAAACAAACAAGGGGTAGAAAGTATAACCTAGTATAGTTATGCTCATTGGCACATTCCTGAGCAAGTGGCAGCATAACCTTCCCTTACATCAAATTAGCAAATCAAGCTTTCCTAAGAGCAACTTAGATAATATATTGACAGTTGTGAGAGTTAATATGCTGCTGTTTCAGGAAGTGTCCCACCCCCACCAGGTTAGCCCTTAGCCCAGTGAGTGCCCTAATCAGAGACCTCAGCTCCCCTGCTGATTCATAACAAGTACTTGACCCCGAGTCTCCCAACTCCCAGGTGAGTGCCCTAACTCCAGGGCTATTGGCTGTTCTGGAGTCTCTCTCCCTCAATCACAGACTTGAGAAACCTTTCCAACAAAAGTTTAGTTGAAACTGAGCAGTTTCTGTGAAAATTTTTGGTTTTGATGAACGGGCCTTTTCTGAGCAAAGAACATTTAGGCAAAAAAAAAAAAATCACATCCAGCTTTATTAAATAGGTAGGTGTCATTGACACTAATTCATTCATTGCCAGCTCATATGCAGTCAGGCTGTGTGCACTCACTCAAACCATCTCCTAACTGTGATTAGAGAGTCTCTCAGAATAGGTGCAGTTAAAAACTGCTGTGTTACGCTGTCCCAGATTGTTCCTGATCTCCCAGGGCTCCTGTGTAGGGTTCAGCCAGTAATTAATTCTTGAATGGACCTTGCTATCCAGCCCAGGCTTTTGTTACCTTGCAATCTACCTAACTACAGCTGCCCGAGCAAGATGAGGATACAAAGTCCCATGAGCATGACATACTTACAAGATGTGACAGCTACGAGAAGGCAACAGATGTGAAACAGGGAAAGACTGTTGTTCTGTGTTGATAGGCCAGCGAGTCCAGCTGCCTTGAACTGATGAGCTGCTTCTGCATCTCCTGCTTTAGTCCAGAACTGGATCTAAACAGGCTGAAATGATGCAAGAAAGGCTTCGCACAGGGCCGGCCCCACAACATTTTGGCACCTGAGGTGGGGAGCTCAAATGATGCCCCCATACCCCCTCGCTTGGGCCAAACCTTTGAAAGGTCTCAATTCTTCCTTCTTCCTGATCTACTCCTCTCATGGTACTGCTTTGCTACCTACCCCAATAAAGGAGAAAGAACAACTTAAAATGCCTTGTTCAAAAATTTTAAGTAACACTTAACTTTCAAACGCCTGAACAGCAAATATAACTTTTCTTGTCTGCATAGTAAACACTGGCATTTTTATCTGTTTGAATAATCAAAGTGATGCTTTCCATGCCTTCTTGGTTGCAAAGATTTGAACTGCTTCCTGAAGGTCCACAGTCTGGGCCTGCTCATGCTCTGTTGAGATGGACCAGCCTCTCCTGTGTCATTGTGGAGTGTAGATGTGTTTTTATTAACTTCAGCTTGGAGAAGCTGCGTTCTCCACTGGCAACTGTTACAGGAAGTGTTAGAAGTAGGCTCAGAGCAACAAAAGCATTTGGAAAGAGGGTGGTGATCTTATTTGTGCACATATATTCCAGAACAGCCTTTGGAGTTGATTCTGCTGAAATGTATCTTGAAAGGGCTTCCAGTTCATCACCTAAATCACTCGTATCAGTATCGCGCATGTCATCATGTGTCAACACTGTTTCTAGTGCCCTGCATTGCTGGTGTAGGTCTTCTTCAGGTATAGTGAGGAGTTTTGGAATATCAGAAAACATCCCAAATATACTGCTATGTTTCTTGAGTTGCATAAAATGTTCTTCAACTGACTGTATTGCACAATCTAGCACCTGGTTAAAGAATTCAACTTTGAATTGTTGTTTGGGGTCTCTTATGGGATTATCCCGTGCCTTGCAATCAAAATGTCTTCTTCTTCAGTGACTCTTGTATTCTTGAATGGATGGGAAAATAGCTTCAGTGTGAAGTTCCTCTGCCAACTTCTGTCCATTCTTCAGAACATTTTGAAATCCCTCATCTGACCAGTAAGACTGTAGGTATGACTTTGCTTTGTCCAGTTGTTCCATCGCTCCAGATATATCAAGGTCAACACCTAGGAGTCTCTTGCTTTATCGCCTCCACTCGACTTTCCCATTGTGTGGCACTCAGTGGTTTCAGTGTCAGAGAGGATGTTCCCAGATTTGCTTCAAAATTTACCATTGATGACTTGATGCAGAGAAAAATACATAGATGCTTTGAATTACATTAAAAAATTCAGCAGCCTCACTAGAAGCTGATGCTGCATCACTGACCACCAAGTTCAATGAATGAGAACTGCATGGGACAAAAAAAGCTCGAGGGTTTAACTCTCGGATCCGTGTCTGCACTCCTCTGGTCTTTCCTCTCATGTTGGCACCATTATCGAAGCCCTGACCTCTCATGTCAGCTATCGCAATTCCCATATCTTCCAGCTTTCTAAGAAGCACATTTGTCATACTAGTTCCTGTACTATCATCAATGTCAATAAATTATAGAAAATGCTCTCTGACAGTCACTATTGCAGGAACATTTTCACTAGGTTCTGTTGTTACAAAACGCACCATTAAAGCAATTTGTTCCGTATGGCTGATGTCAGGCGTGCAGTCCAGGATAACAGAGTAATATCTTGCTGACTTCAGATCTGCCACAATCTTCTGTTTGATTTTTGTTGCCAGTAATTGTATGATCTCATTTTGAATTGTTTTTCCAAGGTAGTGGTGTGTGTACATTTCTTGGGTGGTGACTCTTCTTAGATGCTCCTGGAGTATAGCATCAAACTCAGCCATCAGCTCCACAATTTGAAGGAAGTTTCCATTGTTTGGCACATACAGCAGATCTGAAGTGTCACGCAGTGCTAGGTTTTGGGTAGCAAGCATTCTCACAATGGCAATGAGCCTTTTCAGAACATTTTGCCAGTAAAGAGACTCTGATGCAATCTTCTCTTGATGCTGATCATCTATGGTGGCCTTTAACCTTAGTCTCATCTCAAGCTCTTTCCACCTATGGAATGCTCTCTGGTGATTTGCTGCCTTCTCATGGCATGCCAGATTTCTAGCCAGATTTTTCCAGTCCTTTGTTCCTGTAGAACCCAATGTGGCTGGAACATTAGACTGGAAGAGTTTGCAACAAAAACAGTATGCAGCATTCTGGGTTTTTGAGTACATAAGCCATGGTCTCTCCACTTTGTCACCATCGGGGATTTCACGCCAGTAATGTATTGGATGGAAACTTCTATTTTCATTGTCTTTGGGGAACATGAAGTTTTTCACTTGCTGTGGCCCATGCAGTACAAGGAAGTCCCTCAGGCTACTGCTCAAGTGGATCCACAGTCCTGGATCATCTAGACTTAAGGAACTAAACTCAGCAGCAGCTGTTTCTTGCGCCTCCACCACACTCTTCTCTGATCTACACTTTTCTTCAGGAATGTGCATGGTTACATCCATTTGAGATGGAGATATGGATGCTGCAGTAGCTGCCAGGTCATCTGCACTCTGACTAACTGGAAGATCAGGCATCTCCTCACCACTCATATCCTCACTGGGGCCAGAAGACTCACCGTGAACATTTGTGTCTATGTATCTCAGGAGAGCTCCTTCCTGCTTAGATAGAAAAGCTTCCTTTGCTTTCTTTCTTTTTCTGAATGCTGCCCCAGAGGGGCATTTTCTTCTTTCACTTATGACTGCTGGTCTGTGCCAGCTATAGTGACTCTCAACACTCAATTGAAGGGAACAAATAAGCAGACTCGTAGCAGGGCCTGAGTGAGGGAAGATATCAGCGTCTTAAGGACCTAACTGGCTCCTACTACTTCAGTTGATTGCCTGTTCTCCTCAAGTGGGTTCAGAGAAGCATCAGGAAACAGGAAGCTCCCTGAGAAGCTGGTGTTAATCAGTCCAGGCTCCTGGGGGTGCTAGAGAAGTACATAAGAGGCTCCTCCTCTTCCTCTCTCTCTCCCTGCAGCTCCTGCTGCTTTCTGTTATTCCCTCACACCTTTTCTCCTGCCTGCCTGTTATGTCTCTTGTGCCCTCGTTCCTCCAGCACAGCACTCCACCATCTCTGTGGAGCAGAGAGAATACATATGCATCAGCAGCTTACACAATTTTCTACACTCTGGGTCCTAGTGGCGCCCTCCCACAGTTTGACACCTGAGGCGGCCGCTTCAGTTCACCTCATGGTAAGGCCAGCCCTGGCTTTGCCTGTAGTATGTCTACTCCTGCTGGAAGCAGCAGTAATAGATGCTATGGAAAAAGTTGTTGGCAGACTCAGGATTTGACTAAGCATCCAGACGACTGAATCTCTAAACTGAGTTTTGTCCGTCTCTAGTGGTGGTCACTCTGCCTCATAATGGGGACTAATAGCACTGCTCCTTTAATTTATGTGGGCAGAACAGTTGTTCAGCGCCATGTGGCTGCAGTTCAAAATTGCTGTCCCTCATTATTTCTAAACAATGTCATTAGAGCTGGGTGACCCCTGCAGCATTTGTAAACAAACACTGAGCCCCGCAGTGAAGTTCACAAGGTCTTGGCTATGAACTAAACCCTTCAGGTTCACATAGCGGTGAGAATCAGATGAACTCAAACTGCCAAGGAAACATACTCCTCAGACTCCAGTGGCCTGGAACATCCTCGCTGGAGTCCTCCTCCAACGTGGCTGGCTACATTCCTGTATGCAGTGTTGTAGCCCAGGATATTAGAGAGACAAAGTGGATGAGGTAATATCTTTCACTGGACCAAATTCTGTTGGTGAGAGAGACAAGCTTGTGCGCTTACAAACCGCTCCTCTTCAGGTCTTTGTAAGATCAAAAACTTGGTGAGAGAGACAACAGAAGTTGGTCCAACAAAGGATATTACCTCACCCACCTTGTCTGGCTACTGTCCTGGCATCTTCAGGGTTGGTGTCTGGTCAGTCCAACTATTTTCTGTAGTTGTGCTGAGGGGTGGTAGGCAGGACCTCTACCCCCATTCTAGGATTCTGGGGGGAGAGGAGGAGACTGGAAGAGGCCTTTCTCTCCACAAAGCACAGTGAGAGGAGAAGGCTCTCCCAGTGTAAATGACTCTGCCCTGTGCTGAAGAGCAGATATCCTAGAAGGCTTAGCACAATAGCTAGGAATCCCTCTTGGGTCCCCTAGCACCTGAACACTAGAAAGTGAAGCCCTATAATTCCTAGCATGTAGTTGCTAGGGGACCCCCTGAGGGTTGCATAGCTACCACTCTAAGCCTTCTGAGGGCTCCAGCTGCCCCTGGTTTAGTGCACAGCCTGCAGCAGGAGAGAGGAGGATTCCCCTCTCACTTCCTGGGGTGGAGGTTCAGCTAGCTTCTTGATTACCTTTGAGATTTAGAGGGGACAATAGTTCTGCCTGGCAATTTTTCTGAAGACAGAACATGGAAGGAGCAGGAGTGTCAGCCATTGCCCTGCCAAAACCCCTGGCGCAGAGCTACCCAGGTGTCTGTAGGAAGAGGTAGCAGACCACTGGACCTCCTTTGAAGACATGTCCAGTAAGTAGTGGGTTCCTGGGGCTTGGATGGGGCACCTGTTGGGGGAGAAGGAGGTGAGACTAGCTGAGGAGAAGGTCATGGAATTCCCTACTGTGAAAATTTCCTCCCCTCAGGTTTGCTAAATATATTGAACCACAAATCCAGGCTTGCTTCAAGGTTTGCTGTCAACACTGAGCATAGCTGTAACCGTGAGGTTGCTTTTAACCCCAGTGAACATTGCACTCAAACTATCCAAACCATCCTGCCAGATTCATAGTTAATCCTCACCATGACGCAGACATCTACCATCCACGCCAGAATCAAGCCAGACCCACATCTACTGCTCACCATAACAAAGAGCCCATCGAAACCTTCCAGCTGGATTCAGACCCCGCTGACAGTACCTCACTTCCCTTTGTATCCTAGTACTGCTTGACTGAAGCTGCTGCCGCTCCACCTGGTGGATTTGCCAATGCTCCTGGTGTGACCGGTCTCTTTCTCAGGCTGTGCACATCAGTCTGCGCTCCCCTGGGTGGTTGCTCCTTACCCACCTGAGTGCTGATGCCATGGTAAAAATAACTCTGTACGGAAATGAGAGCGCTGATTGGGATTTAAATAAAATTTACATAAAACTGTGCCCTGAGTACTAATTAATTAGGTGCCAAGAGCCCCTAAATGGAGCTTGTCTAGTCTGCCAACCGAAGAAAGCTATCAATAGAGACTCACAAGGGCTTACTGTGGTCTGGCTTTTTGTGCACTAGCATACAGCCCTGGAGCCAAATTCACCACTGGCATGTGTGTAACTCCATTAGTTATAATGGAGTGGCACCTGCTTATGCCAGCAATGAAATTAGGCCCTAGATTTGATTCCTAGTCCTGCTCTGTCCACATATCTTTGTAAGGCCTAGGTGTTACTGCTGTGCACTAGGTTTAATTCTCCGTAGTTGTCTCTTTGCTTGTATATTCTGTGGGTTAGGGCTGTGCACCACCAGGTTTGGTTTGATTTCCATTCCATTTGCTTTGTGGTCTACTGAATAGTTTTCTGTCCTGGCTGTTCAGGAGACAGCACAGGTGGTGGCAGTACTTGCTGTCACTCAACCGCAGTCCCTCAAGCTAATTTCCCCCCATCTATTACAAGTATTACAATGGACAGCTCGGTGGCGTGTGGTGACTTGCTGGCTAATTAAGCAATGAGATGTACCAGTCCTGATGACACCACCAATTAATTTGTGCCTCATATTCTTCAGCTAATTTAATCTATCTTGGATTTCATACTGTGCTCATCACAGTGGACGGGGCGAGTGTGGTGGCCATTAACCAGCATTACAGTTTACAGCAGTTTCTGAAGTGCCTCACTGCCTTATAAACTGGGGCATTTGTACAGAGAATTAGTGAAAGTTCTGTTGCCCAAGACATTTCAAACTGGGCTGGACCAAACTCTCTATACCATACTAGAGAGAAGAGTTCAGCTCTAGCCAAGATAAGGTTGACTATATGACCCAAAAGGTCTTCTCTTTCATGAATTTCTATGGGGCAGAGTCTGAAACTCTTACCCTGAATAGCAATTGACTGTACTCCACAAATAGCTCCACTCCACTGAAACCTGCAGGACTACTTGCACATTAAAGGCCTGATTCGATGCTTGTGGAAGTCAATGGAAAGCTTCCCATTTTGAGCTGGTTGGAAAAATTATGATGAAACATTTTTTCATTGATGTTCTCCATTCATCAGAGATGGTTTGATTTCAATGACATTCCCATGGAATGTCACTGCATTCTGTTTACCTACAATTCCCTCTGAAGTTTCAGTTGGATACTCTTGCTATTTATTATTGGTATTGGGCCAGAGCCTCCAAGTCTCAGTATCAGGGTCTTACAGGAGAAACCAGGGTCCTGTTGTGCTAGATGCTGGATGAATATCTAGGAAAAAAACAGAGCTGGTTAAAAATCAGCACCTAAAACTGGGATTTTTCCCCCCTATGTTTTTTTCTGTGTGTTTTTATGGTGTTCAAGTTTTTCCTAAAACTTGGGACATTTAAATTCAAGCTTTTAGTCTCAGTGAAAAGGTGATTCACTTTGTAGTCTAAACATACAGTTGAAAAAAGGAGCCTTGCCGGGGTCTCTGGCTGGCTCAGCTTTTATCCTCTGGTTAGATACAGTGAGTTCCGTGTAGGTTAGTAGGTACATTTTACAGGCAAGACATTTAAAATGGAGTCCTGCCTGCTGTGTGTGGATGCTAAAGAACCCACCGTTTATTTTGTATAAGGAGGGGCTTGTTCCCTTGCTGCTGTCCTTGCCCCATGCTGGTTGTGCAGCACCCTGTGAGCCGGTTGACTGCTGGCCCTGCTGGTGCAGTTGAGCGATGCTCGGAGTGTATAATTTATAATTCACTTCAGGCTGAAACTGGACTCCCTGCAGCCTTGGACATCTTAAAGGTGGCATGTCTTTGCAGGTAGGCTTTGTGTATTCTGCTTTGTAAACCACAGTGGATATGATTTAAGATGCCTGCAGCTGCAGGCAAAATGCCAGAGGATAAAGTTTTAAAATGTCCCTAGCTGCCTGGGTTGCTGGCAAGATATTCATGGCTAGCTACAGTCCTGGGATACTTGTCAAATATATATATCTACTGTACCTACATGGATCCATTGTCTGGCCAGGATAAGAGGGCTGGGTTAAGGTTGTTGGGGTACATTACTTCTGCATTTCCATATTTTCCAGTTTGTTTAATATTAAATGTGTCTTTCCTGACCTCCCAAGATTTGTGTTTTTTGTTAAAATCACATTCTAAAGGATCTCAGCTTTGGTTATTGATACACATACTATATTTACAGCTGTAGCGCCTCCATTTTAACAAAATTTTTTGCTTTGGTGGCTGGAGAAAGAAAGAGAATGTGGGATTGTCCAGTTTGGTGTGAAGGTTTTAGTGCATGAGCCTGGGAAAACAGCATTACATGTGAGTTGTTACACCTCTTCTGAATTATGCCTGTGATTCCCTAGGCAATAGGTCACCAAAAAGAAAAAAACAATTTTAAAATTGTTTTTAAGTTTTAATTTTTTTGGATGATATTGTGTGTGTGTGTTTTTTATTATTTTTTTACATCTCTCTACCTGTAAATTCAGGCTCTTTTAATAATGTGGGTTCAACTATACAGGACTTACAGGGAGAAAAGTATATAAACTAATATCTTTTAGGTATCTTAAAAAACCATCTCCATACAGAATAACATAGTAGTTTTAAGATCTAGTATCTCAGGGGCCACACAGGACTGCAATCAAGTGTTCTATTTCTCACAAGAGAATCTGGAATCTCCCCTCCAATGACAAAGTTCTGGGCCAAAATTTTCAAGCATATGTCCTCCCTCCAGCTCCATACAAAGTGTACAACCCTAATGGGGTGTAATCAAATGTTACAAATTTTAATATGGCTAAATGTAAATGTATATATCCGGGAACAAAGAATGTAGGCCATACTTACAGGATGGGCGACTCTGTCCCGGGAAACAGTGACTTTGAAAAAGATTTGGTGACGCTGTGGTCAAGAGAGCTAATATGGTGCTCAAAGGCATAAATGGGGAAATTTCAAGTAGGAGAAGAGAGATTATTTTGCCTCTGTATTGGCAGTGTTATGACCACTGCCAGAATATTGTGTCTAGTTGTGGTGTCCACAATTCAAAATAGATGTTGAAAAATTGGAGAGGGTTCAGAGAAGAGCCACGAGAATGATTAAAGGATTAGAAAACATGACTCAAGGAGCTCAATCTATTTAGCTTAACAAAGACAAGGTTAAGGCATGAGTTGATTAGTTTATAAGTACTTGTCTGGGGAACAGATACTTAATAATAGTCTTTTCAGTCTATCAGAGAAAGATATAACATATTCCAATGGCTGGAAATAGAAGTTAGACAAATTACAACTAGAAATAAGGTAAATTGTTAACAGTGTGATTAACTACTGGAACAATTTACCAAGGGTTGTGGTGAATTTTCCACCACTGGCAAATTTTAAATCAAGATTGGTTGTTTTTTTCTAAAAGATCTGCTCTAGGAATTATTATGGGGCAGTTCTCTGGCCTGTGTTATACAGGAGGTCTAACTAGATAATTACAATGATCCCTTCTGGCCTTCGAATCTAAGAATCTATAAACTCTCACCACAGACAACAGCTATAGGAAAACCCAAGCACAGCGTGAGACTTCATTACATCACCAAAACAACACTGTTACAGAAGGTCACTGCTTTTCCACCCAAAATACAAACAATCCCCTCTATTAACAATCAATCATCACAACACCCTCAGACATAACCATCAGTTAAAAATCTATACCATACACACTAAGCATTTACTGCAGCTCAGCACTAGTTCAATGTTATGAACAATTAGGAAACATCCCCTTTTGATGTCTCCATGTGGTTGGTGTTAAAAGTTGTGTGTTCTGTGTGGAGGCATGTGTGCAGTGAGTGGTGGATATGGGTGAAGTAATATAGAGAAGAATTGTGATCTTGTGACCAAGGCACTGGAATGGGACTCCGGGGATCTGGGTCTCATTCCTGGTTGGGCTAAAGAATTTCTGTGTGACCTTGAACAAAGTCACTTAATCCCTCAGGCCAGATTTACAAAACTATTTAGGCACCTAAAGATGCAGATAGGTGCCTAGTGGGATTTTTGAAAGCACTTTTTAAATCTGGTCCTCAGTTCACTATTTGCACAGTGGAGATAGTTCTTGGGTGGGTGAGGCTCTGTGGACATTGTTGTACAAGAGATTAGACTAGGTGATTTTAATGGTTCTTTCTGGTCTTAAAATCCATGACCCCAATGAAGATCGAATCATGGTGGTAGGTTCAAAGGATTGGGTAAAGACGTAACTAATGATTTGCTGGCTTTTCTTATGGTTGTTGATGATAAAGACACTTAAGCAAAATTAATAATTTTTAACAACAATTTTTGTTTAGGGCCGTGTAGCTAGATAGAGATACAGACACATTCCTACCATGACTGCGATGCTGTGCAGTGCTAGACATGCTCCATCCCAATTTAAGCCATTCAAGGGCAATCAGCCCCCTGCAGCAGTAGGCCCCCTCTGAAATGATGATATCCAGATGACAAATGGCAGAACCATGTGATAAATTACAGAGCCATTGAGAAAAATGAACTCATCATATACCTTTGGCTGTCTAACCTGCCCCTTTGTCCACTAATCCATCTCCGCCAGGACTTACTCTAACTTTCCAAACCACTGAACACCTTCAAATAGCTGTCATTTAATATTATATCTATATTTATATCTAGATATATACAATACTTCCTTTTTCTATCCCCAAATATAGAACTTTTTTCCCAAATAATCTTGGCGTGAGGCCCAGAATGGGCAATATTCAGTACTGGCAAAGTGACGATTGGTTTTCTATATATAATTATGTCATGACTTCAAAGTCTGATTTCATGGTCCTGGAAAGGATTTACTGAGATTCACTTAGGACGCCCAGCCAAACTCAGTTATGGCTACTCCACTTGTGAATAATGTGGCCATCCAAAATTCAGGCCAACGAACTCATTATACCACACCCTTATGTAATCTTTACATGACAGCCAACAAAATTATAGATACCTTATACAGTTATCTATTTATTTATTTATTTATTTTTAACTAGCACTGCTTTTTTATATCCTTCCATTTCTAAAGTCAGGAGTGAAATTCTAGCCCCATTGGAGTCACTGCATGTTTTGTCATTGACTTCAGCAGGGCTAGAATTTCATTCCAGGTGCCTTAGTTATCATGGGGCCAGATTTTCAGCTGGAGTAATTTGGCAGAGTTCCATTGAGGCCAGCTGAAGATCCAGCCCATGACTCCAACTGTGTCTGGCTCAGAAGGAGCCACAAAAGCCTGTAAGAATGGCCAGAAATAGCTTTTCTGAAGCTAAAAATGTCACTAATGCAAAGTGTCATCTCACAAGATCTTGCAGGATAGAAACAATGCAGTGTCCCATTGAGAAGCTGGAAATATCCCCTCCCTTGTGGTGTAATGGTCCTGGTTCTAGCTCTGTAGGGGCTCAGTGATCGGATTTCAGAATTATTAAGTTTTATGTCATGAAAAATAGTTATGGGCTCAGGTCTGAGTCTTGCCCATCTAGGGCCTTGAGCAGGTGCAAATTTGAGGGGGAATTTCTGTATTTTGGGGGAGGGAAGGGGAAAGGAGGGAACATTTCTTTGGCAAGTTTATTTAGAAAAGAATACAAAAATTAGTATCTGCTTGAAGCTGTTCAGTAGTTTGGATGAACATAAGAATGGCCATATTGGGTCCGAGCAATGCTCCATCTAGCCCAGTATCCTGTCTTCTGACAGTGACCAGTGCCAGGTGCACCAGAGGGAATGAACAGAACAGGTGATCCATGCCCTGTCGCCCATTCCCAGCTTCCGGCAAGCAGAGGCTAGGGACACCATTCCTGCCCATCCTGGCTAATAGCCATTGATGGACCTATCCTCCATGAATTTATCTAGTTCTTTTTTGAACTCTGTTATGAGTCCTGGGGGAGATGCATGAATGGTCAAAGGTGTGTGATAAATTAATTCTTCACATAGATATCACTTCCACATGTGTAATAGATGCCTGGGAAGTTTTCTTTCTTTTCCTGTCTCTCTCTTTCTCCACCCACCTGCCATGTATATACAGTAACTCCTCACTTAATGTTGTACGTAGTTATGTTCCTAAAAAATGCGACTTTAAGCGAAACGATGTTAAGCGAATCCAATTGCCCCATAAGAATTAATGTAAATGAGGGAGTTAGGTTCCAGGGAAATTTTTTTCACCAGACAAAAGACTATATTATATATATACACACACACACAGTATACGTTTTAAACAAACAATTTAATACTGTGATGATGATTGTGAAGCTTGGTTGAGATGGAGGAGTCAGAAAGTGGGATATTTCCCTTACTGCTAAATGATGAACTAGCAATTGGCTGAGCCCTCAAGGTTAACTCTCTCACTCTGCAAGGCAGCAGGAATGGAGGGAGATATGCGCATTTCCCCTTTAAGTACACTGCCTTGTTAATTAGATCAGCTTGCTGAGACCACAGCTGCTGCAAGCTCCCTCCGTCCTGAGCCCTGGTGTGTCCCCCCTGCTCGATGGAAGATGGGGTAAGTGGGGTGCAGGAGCAGGGTGGGAGGGGGACACCCTGACAGCCCCCCTCTCCCCCCCCCCGCACAGCAAGCAGGAGTCTCTGGGAGCAGCTCCAAGGCAGAGGGCAGGAGCAGCACATGGCAGTGGGGGGAGGGACAGCTGCAATTGCTAGCCTGCTGGGCAGCTGCTGCACAGGGAACTTAGGGGAGCGGGGAGCTGATAGGGGGCTGCCGGTCCACCTTGGTTCCAAGCCCCCGCCAGCTAGCTCCAATGGGCTGCTCTTCCTGCAAGCAGTAGACAAAGCAGGCGGCTGCCAAATGACGTTAGAAGGGAGCATTGCACAACTTTAAATGAGCATGTTCCCTAATTGATCAGCAGCGTAACAACATTAACCGGGACTACTTTAAGTGAGGAGTTACTGTATGTATGTGTTGCTCATGAAAGTGGAAAACAGCTGTAAGCTCTGTGGGGAAGAGACTATTGTGTGGTGGTGTGTTTCACAGGCCCTGATCCCTGATTGAGGTCCTTAGGCACTGGTGCATTAGGAATACTAACAAATAGGCAGAGAACGAGAAAGCAGTGCCCCTATACACAGTTCTCCACATAACTCTCTGCCTTTCACTCATGGACAAGCTGCCTGTAAGGTGTCAGATTCAGAACTGCCTGTTACATACATGCAGCCAGGAATTGAGGATTTGGCTACTGGAGTAGAAGAAAACCCCTTGACTTCCACACCAGCTGATATGAGAGGTGGGAAAGGCCCTGGATAATTGGTTGGAGCTGGCACTTACTCTTTCAGGAAGGCTGGAAGTGACTATGATTAGTATCTTTCCTGTCTTTAATCTTCCACCTTCAATATTTACATGTCCTAAAGAGAAACAGAATCTGCCTACACACATTTCTAACTGGGCGATCCCCATTCATTCTAACCGCCTGCTCCTATCTGAGACCATGACTGTTTCAGTGTCCTAGGTGCTGTGGGTGCATACACTGCATATCTGAGTGCACAATAGCTACCATATTGGTCCTACACATTCACTGCACTGCTGATTTCCAACTCAGCCCTGTTGTATAAATATGTGTGTTTGAGTGTGAGATTATTTATGTGGGAATGAATATAGTGCTTTGTACCTACTCAGTGAGGGGAATCTGGGTTATATGTGTTTTGTGTATGCCTGAGTGTGGTTATGTTCATAAATGTGGATACTTGTGGGTTTGAGCTTGAGTATTTTGTGGAGGTGTCTGACTCTGTGTTTAGGTTGTACAGTATGTGTGTGGATGTGGGGTGCATATTGCGCTTGCATGGAAGTATGAGTATTGTGTATATACATGTGTGGTGTCTTTTGTGTGCATGTGCATATGGAGCGTAGCGGAGGAGGGGATGTATCTCTTTATGGGCTGTGTTACCTCTGCATCCATGCAACTGGGAGTGGTGATGGTGGAGTGTAGCTAACTGGGAAGTCGGTTGTTGTCATGTGCGCATGTGATGGTTTTGTTGTCTGTTGTGTATCTCACTGGTGTGGGTGTGTGTATGCGCACATGTATGTACTCATATGGAATTACCTGAAGCAGATTTTACCCTCAAATCCTTAGTTGATCAATCCAGCAGTCACATAAAAGACAGCTGGAGAGGGGTATAAGAGAAGTGACCAGGTATGTCTGTACTTCCCTTTGCTAATGTCCATGCTGGCTGCATGCCATGTGTATCCTGTGCCTATGGGCTCTCGTTCTCAGAATGGAGGGTGATATCTGCTTGATAAAGGTGGTATGGAGTATATTCCCAGAGGGTTGTGTGTGTCAGTCCCTAGGTGACACCACCCTTCCTCCTGTACTCACTGTGGACATGGAGAAAAATGGGGTGGTAACAGGACATAAACAGGGAGGGAAGCTCCCCTTGGAAGTGCAGCAAAGCCACTAGCTCAATACAGCAGAGTTTTGTTGCAAGCAGGCTGCAGTCAGGTGGCTTAAACTTCAGCAAATGCTTCCTTTGCCCTAACCTTCTACACGTACTTGGTGTTTGACAAAGCCATCTCCCTGGGGCCATTCAGCCGTGACATTTCCCCAGCACGTCTTAGCCTTGTCAACATGACATTGGACAGGAAACCTTTCAAAGTGTGTTTAGGAGAGAGAGAGACCTCGACGTCACCTGATGAGTGTGCTGACCCCTGGGTTAAATATAAAATTCGGATAGCTTCAAAGTTGGGCAGCAGAGAATGCACCACTTAAATCTCTTTTTATACTAGTCTCTGTGGGAGAGAATAAGAATAATGCCTTCCAGTTACAGAGTGTCCTTTATGCAGAAGGTCCAGGGCATCATGCCCCCAGAAATCATTTTGTCTGCTATAGAAATGCAGCCACCTCCAGGTTGGAACATGCCAGCTATTAAATTACACCACCACAAACAGGAAGTGAAGAACATTATGTCTGATAGAAACCGCTGGGGGAATTTTAAGGAGGCAGAATGAAATTATCCAAGATAGAGTTTGACCAGGGCTTGGGGGTGAACAGACAAGACTGTTCCACAGCTCGCTTCTTGCACTGTCCTGGTTCCTAGTTCTCACTATGCCCAGTATTTCTGACAATTTGAGTTGTGGGCCTGCTATGAACAGGTTGGGAGGGGAATGAAAAAGAAGAGAGAGAATGAGTGAAGGAAGGAAGAAAGAAGAGATTGTTGGAGAAGGTTCAATGCTTAAACTTTAAAAAGGCACTGCGAGTATCAGGAGCTGTAGCACTGTATCTGGGGAGTGGTGCTATGTTTTCGGATGGACAAAGTATAAAGCATTTTCAGTCTAGATGAATAACTGGCATTTTAATTCAGAGTAAGGAAAGCAGCAAATACAGAAAGAACAAATGTAAAGTTTCCATGAGAGACAGTGCGAACACAGTAGTGATTTAATCTGTAATAGGCTACAGCTGAACTGAAAAATGAAATGGCAGCTGCCCTTCTACCAGGCAAGGAAGCTCCACTCTATTTAAAGGGAAACACACCAGAGAAAGAGTGACATCTCCTGTCCTTTATCTCCATACACCACGTTGAGGGGGTTGTTTTGTATCCAGAATGCTGACTCCTAAAAAAAATCAATGCATATTGCTGACATTTCACTGCACATATTTTAAGCTTTGGAAAAGTCAGAGAGAGAGAGAGAAAAAGGGGGGAAGAAAATTGGGATCCAGGAAGTCCTGAGATCTTATCCCTGCCCTGGCAGTGAGTGGCTGTGTGGCTTTTGAACAAGTTGCTTAACCTCTCTGGGTCCAACTCACTTCCTCATTGCATCTCTTATGCTATGGGTAGGGGCTGTGCAGTTGGTGAATTCCCCTGGTACCGGCAGCTTCCCCAGCTGGTGTAGAGCTGGCTATGCCCCCACAGAGGGTCACATCAGGGACATTCCTGGGACTGCAGAGGCCTGGATGGAGCATGGCTGCATTCTGGCCCCCTCAGGACCAATGGCTGATGGGCAAGAGTTAGGGCAAATCCAGGCTGCACTGACCTGCACCAGGGGCCCAAGTGGCCTCCAGCTGGCACAGGATAGGGAAGGGGCAAAGATGGCATAGAGGTATCTTTGCTCCACCACATCATGGACCCTGCACTGAGCTCAGCTTCAGTGCAGGGATGACTTGAACTCTCCGTGTCTAAAGACATGTCTGCATGCTGAGCTAGGGGGTGTAGTTCCCAGCTCGAGGAGACATACGTGCCGTAGTGCTGATAGAGCTAGTGCATTAACAATACAGTGTAACCATGGTGGCGCTAAACACCCCAAATATGATCCTGTCTGAGATGCTAGGTATGTCCTCAGGGCAGCAAGCCGTGCCGACTGCTGTGACTGTGCTCTATTTTTAGCACGCTAGCTAGTGCAAGTACATCTCCTCAAGCTAGAAATTACATCTCCACCGCAAAGTGTAGGCACACCCTTAGTATCATCAGTTGAAAGATAAGGACAGCACATCTTCCCTGGTGCTTATTACTGAGAGTGGCTTCATCCCTCTCCTCATTTGGGTTGGGTCCTGGGTTCTTTTTGTGATGCCTGGTGCCTCCACCCAAGGTGACTCCTCACTGTGGCCAAGGCACAATGGGTGCTGTCCCTTGGAAAAATGAGTAATGCCACCACTGCTGGCGAGGATTATAACACCCAGTACATAAGGAACAATAGAATGCATCAACACAACCCCTAGCAAAGGAACAACACACCCCAAAATCACAGTATAACAAAGGGAGATGTTATTGGGAGCAGGAAAATAGGAGCTGGAGAAGGAAAGGATTAGGGTTCACTAAGTACTTTAATATTAACAAATCAACCAATTCTCCATTTCTCAACTCACAACTCTTCCCAGTCGCCAGTTCTCTCTGCAGCACCTTCCCAATCCCAGGCTGATGGTGAATGCTAAGGATGAGTCGGAGACTGTGCTGCAGTGATGTCAACATCGTTGACTGACTTAAACAAAAAGGGCTCTCTTATAGTTACAGTGTCTTCAGCCTGGGATGGGCAATGTCCTCTTGTACCTGAGGTGATACGGAGAAGCAGTTTATTGGGATGATGAGCCAGGGCTGCTCAGCCCCACCGTGGAAAGGGGACAGCCTGACAAAGAGACTGGTTTTAGTTTCAGTTTTGGTTTTGGGAGCTGTAAGACAGAGAAGCAGAACAGCTCAGGGTGTTTCTGATTAATTCCCACTCCCAGTGGCGGATTAGCCACTGGGGCAATGGCGTCCCGGCCAACTGTGGGGCCCCCAGAAAAAATCTGCCGCCCCGGCCCCACTCCACAGTCTGGAGTCCTGTGGAGGTCTCAGCTGGCTCTCAGTGGCTGGTGAGGGGTCAGATCCCTCCTATTCCATATGCTGCTCTCTGCAGGAATGGAAGTACCTGACCCATGCACTAAGTCCCACAGCAGCTCATACACTCCCTTTGTGGGAAGTGGGCAAAGGCATATTAAGGGTTCCTGAGGCCCAGGGCCAGAGTAAGTGGGGGTCTCTCCCCACCCCTTCTGCCTGTGGCGCCCTGCCTGCCTAGTGCTGCTGCCACAGAGTGGGGTTCAGGCACGGGGTCTTCCAACTGCTGTGGAGTGGGGCCGGGGTGGCAGATTTTTTCTGGGGGCCCCCCAGTTGGCCGGGACGCCATTGCCCCAGTGGCTAATCCGCCACTGGGAGTGGGAATTAATCAGAAACACCCTGAGCTGTTCTGCTTCTCTGTCTTACAGCTCCCAAAACCAAAACTGAAACTAAAACCAGTCTCTTTGTCAGGCTGTCCCCTTTCCACTGTGGGGCTGAGCAGCCCTGGCTCATCATCCCAATAAACTGCTTCTCCGTATCACCTCTATGGAGAAGCCACCCTCAGCAGGAGTTTCTAGTCCATTCTGTCCCCAGCCCTGACTCCAAGCATGCTGGGAAATGGTGTCAGAGGGCTCTGGTATTATTACAGTTGTAGTTCCTTGTGTAGGATCCCTGAGAGGCTCAGTCTGGCAGTCCAGGAGCTGATAAACTCCAAGAGGGGTTACATATGAGTACAGCTGGGTGAAATTTCTGAGATGAATAGTTAATTTTCTGCAAAATGCCATTTTGGTCAACTCAAAACTATTTGTGAATTTGACATGAATTTGTCAAATAGAGTCAGCCTTGCTATGGAGGAGTAGATTCTAAAAACAACTGGAGGAGGAGAAAGTGAGTGTTAGTGCTGCTTCCTTTCTTGTAAGCCTTAGCTCAGTGGCTAAGGCACTTATGTGGCATTCAGGAGTCCTAGGTTCTATTCTCCTCTCTGTCTGATGTAAAGGAAATATTTGAATATGGGTCTCCTCCCTCCCAGGTGAATGCCCTAGCATCTAGGCACAAGGTTATAGAGGCATTCTCATTCTCTTCCTTGCTGGCCTCATAACTATTGTATTTTATATAAAATGGAACAGCTTTAACGGGAAAAACTGAGAGACCCCACTCCAGAATAACCATAGCTTGGTGGTTAGGGCACTCAGCAGTGGGGCAGGTGAAACCTGTGTATTTCACGTACTGTATGCTGCATAATAACAGGAGAGGACTCCATGTTTATAAAACTAAATTGTCTCTTTACTAAGATAATTATTTACACAAATGCTGCAACTTCAGCTAACATTCCAGTCATGTGCCCACAGACTTACTTTCTTGTGCCCCCCCGAACTAGTCCCTCCTCCAACCTGTGTTCTTCCCTCCAAGTTCCATGTGAGTTGCTCTAGTGGGAGGGTCAGGAATGTAGTCTCTATCAATAAACCCAAATATCCTACCCTCCTCAAGCACCACCTGTCTGAGTAGTTCAAAGCACTTTACAGACCTGAGGGGAATTTACCTTCCTGCCACCTGGGCCAACAGGGAGACAAAGGAAAATAAGATTCATTACAATCAATTCCTGCTGCCTTGATCCTCTCTTGCTTCCTCCTCTGTCCCTCCACCACCCAGGCTTGCAACTTCCATGATGCCTTTTACGTCCTCACTTTCCACCCCCCATATACCCAAGCTGCCACTGAATCCTCTCTGTGCTCCATTCTCACTCTGGGCATCACTAAACCCTGCCCTCTGCCTTGGTCACCGCTCCCCTTGGCCCCTGCAACCGCCTCCTCTCTTGGCTCACTGCCTCTCCCCTCCCTTCCCCTAAGCCTAGTCAAAGTTCTGCTGCTAATGTCCCCCTCCTCCCCTGCCATTCTGCTCATGTCAGTCATTTCTTCAGCTCCCTGTGCCTCCTGAATCAAGGTCAGACTTCTTATCTGAGAGGCCCTACCCAGCTCTATTCCTGCCTTCATTTCCTTCTACTCCCACCTGACTCAGCCCAAGCCCCACCCCCCTTGTATCCTTCTCCCCGTCACCTTTACTCCACCTTCCGATCATCCCCCCATCTGCATGGGACAGTCTCTCCCGCTTCTTGTGTGTCATGTGACCTCCTGCTTCCTCCTTCACTGCCCTCCCCAGAGCTCACTCCTCTCCATGGTGATCTTTGTGAGTTCCCTGCACCCAGCCCTTGGTGTGCTCTGTGGGTCTGAACTGTTCTGACTGGGGCTGGACAGCATTGTAAGCTTCCTGGGGCAGGGACTATTTTCTTGTGTGCCAGCAAAAGCTTCCTTGATGTGGTTCCGCACCGTATCTCTGGTGCTTTGAAACAGAAAGCACAGAGAGCAGCATACTAACCTGCTGCCCATGAAATGTGTAGCCAGCAGCAGAGGGCGCCAGACCAATTGCTCTGCTTGTAGCACCTTTCGTGGGGCTGGCTAGTGGAAATTGGGCTTTTCCAGTTTTCATGAAACCTCAATAGGATTCTGTCCATTGCTGTCAAGAACATTCCCTGAAATTCTGGAATTGATTAGATGCAGTATTCAAAAGTTGCTGCCTTACATGCCATTGAAATGCTATCACTTTGCTTGGCCAATAACAGTTTGACACGGGAAGTGGAGAAGAGTGTTCAACCCTCTGGTGTTGAAAAAGGCCAGTATTTTAACAGCCAGGCTCAACAACAGTTTGGGGCAGGAAATCAAGAGTGTTGTATTCAGCTAAAACTGCAAAGGGGGGAAGGTTAACAAAAAATAATCTCCCTGAGTTGGATTTTGCCCAAGACATTAGGATTAGTGCCCTTGCTTTTGCGAAGAGTGCCAGTAGATCTTGAATGCTCACTAGTGGTCAGGACCTTGGTTTTAAGCCTCTTCCAAAAGATGACCTCGCCAGCAGCACCGTGCTGTAGCAGTGATTCACTCCTGACACAGAGGGAAGACTGCCACATTCTGAATCATCAGCGCTGTTTCTTACAGCAACCAAGGTGTTAGTGGGGAGCTAGCCCCAGTGTTCTGGCCAGATTCCTTTCTATGTAATTACATTCTGTGGCCCTAAAAGTCCCCTGTGGTTTCAGCTGGAGAGAGCATTCATCTTCATTTTCTGTCCTAAACTCTTACACAGTGTTGTTGTTAAAGAGTTGTCTCATCCCACCCCAGGAAAGGCTGCATTTCAGTGAAGTTAATTCTCTCAATGAAAATGTTGTAAAAACTATTTGGGACCCTTTGAGGGAAAGGCATTATTGAACTGTAAGATAATATTAAAATTCCTCTTGGTTTTACTGTTGGCATTATCAGAGTGGGCTGTGTTTCTTATCAGGGGAGAGGTATCCTTGTGGTGCTGCTATGGAGAAGCTGCTGACAGTAAGCATATTACATGTATTAAGCTATAAAGTTGTCTGCACCAGGTAACTGATTTAGGATTTTATTCCTCCCTTTCTCCCCCTCTCTTTGCCCTGAAGGTCCCACCTGCCTCCCCATACCCACAGAAACCCTTATCCAACAGGAGAAGCAAAATATCTACTGTCTTCCAAAAAGACTTATAATAATTTATTAATAGAATTTGAATTAATGATTCACCTCCATCTAGTTGCTTCAATAGTGAAACAGAGCATGAACAAATGTTCTTGTAAGTAAGCTAGAAGTTCCTTCCCTCTAGGGCTAGCTGGGGCTACTGCAGAGAGACTAGGCTCACTTGCCTAGTGGTTAATGCTCTGCACTGCCAAGAAGAGTCTAGCAATCAAATCTGCTTTTGAATCCCCTAAACCATTCAATCGCCCTGGCTTGGGGCCAAATTAGAAGCAATGATCTAGAGGTGAAATGCTCTGTATCCTATTCCTACCCCCCTGAGCCATCTCCAACACTTTATTTCTGCGAAAAACTGTGAGCAGATGTAGTGGGGCAGCTGCCCCACTCCAGCAGAACAGGGGTTAAAAGCAACCTTGGAGAGGACTGCAGCCGGGATAAAAGGAGTGAGAGCAGCTGAGGGAGTAGCTGACTACAAGTGTGGCCAGCTCCATCAGGGCCTAGTTGGCCCTGATCAGAGGGCTTTGGGCCAGGAGCAGAAGGAGTCTCACTCTGGCCCTGCAATGGAAAGGGCTAGCTGCCTGAGAACAAGGTACCTGAAGTAGGGAAGGGCAAGAGGAGCTGGAGAGCTAAAGCCTGGTAAACCCCCAGGCTGCAGGCCTTGGTGAAGGCCTACAAAGGTACTGGAGTTACAGAGGTGTAGCCTGGGAATAGGCAGAGGCAGCTGGTCCTAACCCCTTGCTGATGATGAGTGGCCATTACAGACTGCAGTCTGCCCCAGTGAGCGGGGGCTAGATGATGACTAGCAGTAGCCACTGAGGCAAGGTGGGTTTAGAGGGTTGGGGGTTCCCCTGGGAAGGGAGACCCAGAGTAAGGGGGTACTGCTGAGGGCAGAACCCTGAGGAAAGGGGCACTGGGGTCTGGGAGGGACATGGGGCCTAGGGCAGGTGAGACACCGGTCAGAAGGAGGTGTTCTCGAGTTGAAGTTGAGCTAATTCCTGAGGCAACCAGCAGGAGGCGCTGCACCAGTGTGTGTCAATCTCCTACAGCAGAATTCTATACATGTCTACAGCTGCACACATGCACATACACCCTGACAAGACTGTCCGCTGCAGATACACACAGGAAGACATGCATTCACTGAAAATGATACAGACCCACGCGCACACACACATATAAATAAGTACAGCCAGACAACATACACTCACACTGGCATGCACTCACACATACACCCTGATACAGACATGCACATGCTCTAACCAGACATGTACTTGCAGGCAAGACATGCACACCCTGACACACAGACACATATCCTTAATGATTCATTCACATGCATGCCCTGACATCAACAGGCCTCTGTGCTGACACACACTTAAATTCTTCCCCATCCCTGATATAGTCACTCACTGACAGTGACAGACATACAATCTGATGCATGATCACACATTCAGGCATGCACTCAGAGTCTCCAGGGTGCCCAGTGTTGCTCTGATTTGTGCTCAAACTTGTCTTTCTCTTCCTCCAGTGTTCCCTGTTGGCTTCCTAACTCAGGGACACTAGTCTGTACCAATATAGCCTCTGAAAATAACGTGTGTGTGTGTGTTTGGGGAGGGCTGGCAGGAGGCAGCAGGTGTGCAATGGAAGTTAGCTGTAAAATATAGTGTGTAAAGAACACTCCACCCCTCCTATAAACTTCCTGACAGATCCCCTGCTTCCTACTGACCCTAATGAGGCCCAACAGCATGTGATGGAGGATGACAAAGGGAATCACTGATGAACAATCAGAGACAGAGCACAGTGGTAATGGGACTAATGAGCTGCTTTGCATAAGCGTGGCTAGGATTACAGACAGGCAGGAGGAGGGCCTCAGGGAAAAGGGCGAGACTGATTCCTGGGACAGACCAGTCACAGCAGAAGCTCAGTGAAAACTCCCCTACAGTACAGGAGTCCACATCCCATCCCTCTGATTGGTTCCATCCCTCACTTACTGGAGTCAGGATTCACATGGGGAAACAGTCCCCAAGCCCACCCATTTTTGGTCATCCTCATTACCCCAGTCCTTGTCAGACTCCTATTAAAAGGTGCCTGAGCCCAGTTTCAAGTCTTTTGTTCCCTTACTCTAGGGGGTGGAAGTGTTGTGAGAAGTCTGGTTCAGTGACTTAGCAGATTTGTGTTTTTCATAGCCAGGCAAGAGACTAGTGTTTGATTCCCAGTCTTGGTCACTTGTTCCTCCCGGGGCAGGGTAGGGATGCTACAAGGGGCTGGATTCAGTAGCCTAGTGGTTAGAGGCTCTGCAGTGATAGGGATTTGATTCCAGCTCTCTGCTTCTCGCTACCCTAGCTGGCTGGGAATGCGGCCATGCTGTAGAGGGAGTGGTTCAGATCTCGGAAGGAAGGACAGCAGTTGTGACCAGGGATTTGGAACAATCAAATTTTTGAATTGCTCCGCTCCAGCTCCGGGCAAAAACCTACTGGACCGTGCTCCAGCTCCGAGCTCTGCTCCAAAGCCCTGGTTGTGACACTGGAAGTGGTGGTGCATGACAGGAGCTGGGAATGTACTCATCACATGGGGCCACCAGGGGAGAGTTGATGGAAACAGTAGGAAACTGACAGGCATCCTACAAAAGGGAGGGGCTAAATTGTGCCTCTCCCAAACAAATTCGGCTGAAGGGGCAGGGCTAGCCAAAGCCAACTAACAACACTGTGAGGCTTACTGAGGATTTCCAGTTTCTTAACAAATGCCCTAGCAGTGCTCTGGCCATGGAAAGTAAGAACACAAGCTTAATTTACTACCAAGTAAATATGACACAGGCAACAACTCTTCCCGGTTCTGTTAATGCAGCCTGCAGCCACTCCTCCTGTTCCAGTCCTGCGACTGGATCTACCGCACTCCGCTAAGCCACTTAAACCTGACCCATAGTGCTCCCGGTGCATTTTTACACTGTTATGGAAGAACCACTAGCAATGATAAGAGAGGAATTCAGTCTCCATAGCCCAGTTTGCATCCTTTAGCCTTCTGCTGAGCTTGCAATGAGACTAGTTATGGGCTCTTTTGCGATATGGAGATCTGTCTGCTAGTAACTGGACTGCAAGCCCCTAAGACATTTCACATAGGCCACTGAGCAGTCAGCAGATGGTTATGATTTTTGGTCACTACTAACTTGGGGCTAGATTTGCTGATCTAGAAGTTAAAGGCAGTACAGCCTGTTCTACAACCCCCTAAGCCATCAGTCTCTGAATGAGAGACTAGTTGTGTTTTCACCGTTAGAGCAGCAAATTAGAGGCTGCCGCTTTGCTTTCATTTGAGCTCAGAGAAGTGGATGCTGTAAATTATCCTACAAATGGAGCTGTAGGAATGGTTTGCTGCATCACCTCCGTAATTTGTTGGCTCTTTACCTTGGTGCACTGATGGGAGTGGGGTGTCCTTTCATGGGCAAAGGGACAGTGAACTCTCTTTCTAATCATTATTCAACACCAGAAGGAACAATTCTGTCCTGTGCTGTAGCTTCTATAAGCTGCCCTGGTGGCATATGTCGCCAATAAAATGCTCTATGCTGCCCCCTTTCCCATCCCTGATGTAGGAGCATGCCAAGGGTGAGATGAGCCCATAGCACTGGATTCTGGGATGCAGTCTGGGATAGGCTGCCATACATTAGAAAAGCCTCCTGGCTGCTCTAATTTAAGATGATGGGGTCTCATCAACACCCAACAGACTAGAATTTGAGTGGTGCAAAGTAGACTTAAAGCCAGCTGTGCCCCCCATCCCTATAGGCTGCCCCTTTGGTGCTGTGCCAGCACAGAATCTGTCCCCTGGTCTTGTGTACCGTGAACCCACTCCCATGGACGTCATGTTCCTTTTGATGCAGCTGATCCTCGCTCCGTTGCCTGGGGAGGAACTCAAAGACATGAACTCCTGATTCAGAGGCAGAACTGCTGCTGGCCATGGTGCACGGATACCTTGTTAAAGCAATAGGTTTAATACTAGCTTTAAGGCATTCTATGCCTTGGACCTCTCATTGCTCTTAGAACATTCAGTCCCAGCTTATTGTTTGATCCCTCTATGTCCTGAGTGCAGTTCCGTGTACCACTGCCTGCTACCACGGGGAATGTCGGACAGGCTCATGTGTGCACGTGCTCCTGTCACCTTCTAGTGGTGATAGAGAAGCTTGTCTAAAAGACATCTGGATTTTTATTCTGATCTTCATTAAAGAAAGAGAATACCACTAGAAAACAAAAAGACATAACTTGATCAAAGACACCAGGCCTACAATGTCTAGCAGTCTGTCCAGAATCACTGATGGCTGAGAGAAAGGTGGGGGGGAAAATCCACCTCTTCCCTAGGGGCTACCGTATTTTTAAAATGTATTTTGTTTATCATGTTTATTACAGCAGTGTGCAGGGGCCAGTGGAGAACAGGGTCCTGTTGGGCAGACATAGATGCACTGTACAAACGGCATAAGAGACAGTCCCTGCCCCAAAGAGCTTACAGTCTAAATAGATGGAGGACAGAGTGAAGAGATAGAATGTACAAGCAGAGCAAACAATGCCACAGCAGCAAATGCAATGTTAGTTTTGTTGTTTTATTTTGTTATTTACACCCTTCCATTAGGGTTCTGTTAGGAGGATTAGCTAGTGAAAAAAGATATGAAGCAAGGGGATGCGAGGGTTAGAGCAACAGCCAGTCAGCACAGGGGAGGGAATGTTCAGACTGAACGCTGCAGAAAGCAATCTGATGCCATCATCGGCATCTGGCACTCTCTGCTCGTACTGCTTTCTGCAGCAGGGTAGGGCCCGTCAGTTTCTGGCTGGCTCCTCCATGCAGTTTCTTTCCCAAAGGAAAGAAAGGGGGGTGTCTCCTGGGTCCTAGTGCCCCCAGAAGGAGGTCTCTCCTGGACAACTCTGGGTACAGTGGTGGAGTGGGAGAGGTGGTCCCAGCTGGGCCCCATTTTACACCCCATCCTCTGAGTGCATCAATACTTGCTTGAATTGCTTTCTACAGCTGCTAGGCCCAGCTTCACTCTCTGGCTGGCTCCTCCCCACAGTTCCTTTCCCAAAGATCACATGGCTGGGAGGAAGAGGCTCCCTCTGATAAAAATCTTTCCCAGCATGCACTTCCAGGAGCTGTCCCTTTAAATATGGGAGAAACGTGCAGCAGCAGCCCTAAGGTGGCCATTTTGCATCTGACTGTTGTAGGGAATAGCTTCCATCTAGCTGGTAAGTATTACAATAGCTGCTATTTGTGTTTTCTCTTTTTTCTTATTCCTGAACAGGTGGCACATTCTTATAAAGAAAATGCTGTTACAACTGCTGGAAGCTCTCTTTTAGCTCAAGTGATAGGTGCTTGTGGGTTGGGAGGAAAAGGTTCTAAGTACTTTGTTGAAAACCATGATATTCAAGTATGTACAATAATTGATGGAAGACCGTAAATTCTATGTGGCCATGAAATTGTTCAGTTGCCTGTGTTTATTCTCTCTCTGTCATCTTGTCAGATCTCACAAATTAAGCTGATCTGGGCCTGGTCAGTATGTCAGCTGGAGACTTGAAAAGTGCTGCAGAAAATGGTCGGTGAATCAGTGGGTCTGTAAGGAGGCAGTACACTAGAGAGTGCTCTTCTGCTCGAGTTGCTGTTTTAGAGAAGAAGGATGTCACATGGGCTGGAACTCTGAAAAAGTGGGTTCAAATCCTCCTCTATTACAAGTGGCCTTGTGTGACCTTGGACAAGACACTTAAACTCTTACCTCTTCCACGTATGCAAATTGGGGATACAGTTATTTCCTTTCTCCCACCCTTTGTCTGTCTTGCCTATTTAATTGTTAGTTCTTTGGGGCAGAGATTATCTTGCTATGTGTTGGGACATTGACTAGCACGGGGGGCCTCAATCTTCCCTGGGGCTTCTAGATACAAACGATAAATAGTTCCTGAGTGATTTAAGATTGATGGCCTGATCACTTTTAGCAACTAAAGATCCCATGATAATCTTTGTAAGAGGAGAGGAGTTTGCTCTGGTGTCCTGTCCAAACTCCATCTTGAGGGAGTACCTTCTGCCTCTCTATATTCCCCCTACTGTTTCAGATGGATACAGTATTCATCTCTTCCCCTTCTAAACTGTGTCATGGTGTATTCCTGGTGCAGAATGCCTCCTGTGCTGCACCCCAGAGTCAGATGAAGTAAGTGTGTGGGTATGTGAGAAATAAGAGGTCACAGGTGGGACTGAAGTAAAATGATCCTGGGCTAGAGCAGGACGTTTGTGATCCAAATTCCTTGGGCACAGAGGTTTTAGATCTTATATTTTGGTTGATATCTTTGGCCTTTCCTCCCTCTAAGTCATAGAGTGAAAGGGAAATTGAGACTACTTCCTCCACACAATCACATGCCCACACCTGTACAAACCTATCCCCAAACATTCACATACACATGCCCAGGAGCTCACTCCCTTTCCTTTATGGAGAATCCCCTCTCTGAGGGCTAGAGAAAATCTGAACACTTACAAAAATTGTGTGGTGTATTTATGAATGTATCCAATTGAGGGGAGGAGGGGCAGATGACTATAATTATTTCTCAATTCATTTGCTTCCCTAACAGGAAAGGCCTTTTTCCTCTGGTAGATTTCTCAAGCTGAGGCACCATAGACCCTGTTACCAGGGAAACCAAACCCTTTCTTTGTCTATTTTAATGGTACATTGAAAATTTGGAGGAGTTTTTATTCTCTTTTGCCTCTGCTGGGCTTTTTCAGCGTTGTCTTGTGCTCAAAATGCAACATTTTTTATATTAAAAAAAAAAACAATTGCTCTTCCCCCACAACCCATCCCCTCTCCCTGCACCCTCCCACCCCCTTACTCCCTATCCCTGCCATCTGGTGGTCTTGGCTGTTATGGTAGTTTAATTAAGAGAGCAATTTTTTTAGCATGACACAAAGCCCCCTTCTCCCTACCAAAAAAATCCCCAAAGCAACATCAACAAGAAACCCTCCTACAGTGGAAACGTCCTTACAAATAGGCTTGCTCAGCCATACACTATGACAGGTTCACACAGGGTTACCTAGTCCTCTTCATGAGATGGGGCGGCGGGGGGAGAGGAGGTGATCTTCGCAGGTTGTGGATGAGGGGAGACATCATCATTTTCTCCTCTTAATGTGAGAGGAAATACTTAACAGTGATATCACAGCAGTGTTATTCTTTGCCACATTTTCCAAGCATCCCTGGATTAGCTGTGTGACTTGAATTGTGAATTGAATTGCCCCATTACTGGAATCAATGTGTGGCAATTAATTGGGGTTTCTGGCAACCTGAGTTGGTGCTCTCAGCCCACTTCTTAGGAGACAGCAGTGATAGATGAAACTCAGACTATATTTAGGTTCAGATCCATTAAGTACTCCAAAGTTCCAATGCTTTTCGAAATTACCTCGACTTATAGAGACAGTCCCTATTGTGCTACACAAATTCCCATCTCTTCACAATACCCATTCCCCTAACATGCTCTGCAGCACTCCCTAAGCAATGCCTGTCCATCAAAAGGCTCCTAGCTCCCATGATCTCTTGTTCTCTTCTGAGGGTGGCTTGCTAACTCCCTTCAAGTATGAAGGTCTCTTCTTCAGTGAGCATCCTGCTGTGAGACCGTGTGACCTGGGTGATTTCTTTGCTTGATCCTACTGAGCTGCCCATTAAAGTTTAACAGACTGTAGTGGGGCAGCTGCCCCACTCTGTGAGAATTTAGGCTGCAGTGGGCCTGTGCAGACGGGCAGCCAATTAGAGAAGGGTGTATTGGGAGCCAATCAGGGCCAGGCTCAGCCCTATAAGAAGGCTGCTCAGGAAGGGAGCAGTCAGTCTGCCCCAGACCTTCAGGGAGGAAGGTCTGTCTCCTGAGCAGGAGACCAGCACCCAGGACAGCGCAGTGCTGGGCAGGCTCAGGGAAGCAGAGTGGAGCTTCAGCCTGATACCTGCCAGACTGCCGGCTCTGAGTAGAGGGCCTAGAGGGTGCAATGGGGTCAGAGGGGAAGTGACCCAGAGGAGAGAAGGAGGGCTGAGAGGCTGCCGTTAGAGGGTCCCTGGGTCGGGACCCAGAGTAGCGGGCGGGCCTGGATCTCCCCCCGCCCTTTGTGCTGCACCGGGCTGTGGAGCAGTAGCTGAGTCAGGCTGCAAACTGCCCCCTGACATAAGAGGGGTTAGACTTGAGGGTTGTGGCAGGCTGCTGAGGCTGGTGCAAAGACTTCTGTTAACCCCTCTTTCCCGCCCTCCTCCCCCCCCCGGAAGGGGGTGTGGATGGACTAAGGGGCACCGGAGGGCAGTGGTCCTGAAGAGGATGCCGCGAGCTGGAGAGCGACATGGGCTCAGATGCCAACCAAGGGTGAGACAACGGGCAGGACACCACCAGAAAAGGGCGCTCCACTGGACTGAGCTAATTCCCGGAGGTAACCAGCAGGAGGCGCCAGGTGGTGAGTCCCAACACTGTTACACAGACATTTGGGGTCCCACATCTCCAAGTCACTGATAGAACCTCTACCATTGTGACGATACCGGAAGAGAGGAAGGCAGTTCTAGAGTTCTAGCAGTATTATCTGAAGAGTAAGATCCAGAAGGCTGTTAAAACTTAAACAAGGGCAACTCCGTGGGATCCAGCAGAAGAGTTACTCGGTACGCTCCTGTCAAACCAGGACAGAAGGCATTCCCTGAATGCAATGGCCACCAGCACAAGCAAGCAGGCTACCTAATTATTCTCTATAAAAGAGCCCCCAGCACTGGAGAAGATGAAAGGATACGAGGCCTCCAAGCCGATGAGTAAGAAACTGAGCTGCATTTTGCTTCTAAGGTAAGAAATTGGGATGGAAAGGATCTCAAAAGATGTTTGGGTCTGACATAGTAACAGGAAAAAAACAGGCATAGTGGTTCTTATAACCTAGTCTGCTCCTCTCTTGTGGGATCTGTATCCACACCACAAAAACAGACACCAATAATCATCACTAATTTCTCTCCATCTTTGATCTCCGATCAGAGAGGTCAAGAAAATAGAAATTTCTTCTCATCCTAATGGCCATGAACTTTGAGAGGTCTTGGTGTGTGTTCAAGGGGCGATGAAGATTGCCCTGGCACAGTGTATGCTCTGTTATCTATAGTATCCTGTGGATAACTTGCAGCCATATCCCTCCAGGCTGTGTTATTAACACTCACAAACTAAGTAAGATAGGGCTAGGTCAGTACTTGGTTGGGAGACCTCGAAGGAAAACTCAGTAGATGGAGGAAAATGGATGGATTCGGTGGGTGGCACTGTTTCCACTGAGTCTTGTGGTGAATGAGCATCTGGAAAACACTAAGGTGCATTGTATGGAGGTGCCATTTATCAGAGAAGTAAAAGCAAAGTGCTGACCATTTGTGGTCATTAAAGATTTTGCATCACATTTCACAAGAAGCAGAGAGGGAAGGAGTTTAACCTTGGCAAAATTCCATTTTGAGTTTTACATTCTGATGACCTAAATCCCCTATTGTATGTGTCATTGTTCTTCATTTCCTGGCCTAAATGATTGTTTAGGGTCACTGTGAACTCCAGTTACCTATTGCGTACCTCCGGAATGAAATGCTGCTGAATAAAGCATCTCTTCGGTTATAGCATTTACTGATCACAGATGATGTGGTTACAGCTTGGAGGAGGCACTTTCCTTTGAAGCCCCTGTTTTCCATTATGCACTAGAACTTCAGGTGCTTGGCAAAGTTGACCTTGTATTCAAGTATGAGCTAAATTAGTTTCATGGTTTGGAATTTCGCAAGAGTGAACAAAATCCTCCTGTTCCAGCTGTGTGTGTGCAGAATCATCCTGGGTTTGATTAATCTCCTAAAGAAAGGAGCAGGAACCTCTTTGTGCTATATGTTTGTACAGTGCCTAGCACAATGTCCATAACACAATAGCTGGGGCACCTAGGTGCTACAGCAACATGAATACTATTAAATAATAATACTATGGGGATGAGCTGAGGTTAGCTAGATGATTTAGACCAGACTTAGTCCATATTTTTTTGTCAAGGTCCAGACTCCAGAGAAAATAATAATAAAAAAAATAACAATCTTAGAATCATAGGACTGGAAGGGACCTTGAGAGGTCTTTTAGTCCAGTCCCCTGTACTCATGGCAGGACTAAGTATTATTTAGACCATCCCTGATAGTAAGTCAATAAAAAGGTTTCAGGGTCCATTCAGAAGTGTCTGGCAGTCTGTATTTGACCCGCGGTCTTCCTATTTCAGAGTAGCAGCCGTGTTAGTCTGTATCCGCAAAAAGAACAGGAGTACTTGTGGCACCTTAGAGACTAACAAATTTATTAGAGCATAAGCTTTCGTGGACTACAGCCCACTTTTTCAGATGCATATGCTCTAATAAATTTGTTAGTCTCTAAGGTGCCACAAGTACTCCTGGTCTCCCTATTGACTACCCCTGATTTAGACATAGGTGGAGGAGTCCCTTGGAGAGTGAAAGTGAGATGGAAATGTATTTGGCACACTGGTGTCATTCACTACTAGCTGAACTAGAATTTAAATCCCCTTAGTCAGGGTTGGCAGAAAGGCATATGTGCAGGCAGAAGAAGGGGTGAGGTTTGAGCAGATGGGGTGTATATTATCGCCCTAGTGGCATAAGGGTGACTAATCTTGACATCCAAGTCCCTGTCTATGCCTAAAGTTCAGCCATACAGATACCAAGGTAAACTCAACTGGTGCAAATCCTGACGTTCCCTGTCTACACGTGAGGTTTCGATCAGTGCAGCTACTTGGTTGGAACTGGGGCCACACCCAAGTATATACAATGCCTACATTAAAAGAACTAACCCTTTCCCAGTATAAGTAGTGGAACGCTGCCCTCCAGGCAGAATTTTTATTAGGTAATTAACACAGTAGTACTCAGAATGTGCTAGGCCAGTGGCTCTTGACCTTTTCCATACTGTTAAGCACAGGATACAAGAGACAAATGGTTTGGGACCTCCTTCCCATTTAGCCATAAAGAAAGGCAGAGCACTTGTGACTTCCCTGGATTAATGTGACCCTCCCCACCGAATGAGGGTCCATGTGCTAGGCACCTTCCAAAGTGTTGCGACTGTTGATCTTTACACAACAATAACAATAAGTAGAAACTGCAAGGGCCCAACTGGGTTCCAAATAACCATGTTTAGTGGCTATACACAAATATACAGGGCCTAGCTATGCACACCTGCTTCTCTGACTGGTTTCTGGCGCCTTCGGAAACAGAGAACACTGAGTGTGCTACTAGAGGCCTCACATTAAAGAGCCACTACCCTATTCCCATATGCTACATAAGGGAAGACCCAGCCACAACCCTGAAGAGCTTGCATCCTACAAAAAACAAGAACAGAAAAAAGGTAGGGAAAAGGGATACAGTCTATTGGCAAAGGGAGCTGGCTGACAAGAATTACACAGCTTATTAATGGCCCTTTTTAACACACTTAGGGCTTGTCTAAACACAGTTTTTGCACTGGTTTAACTAAATTGGTTTAAAAAACAATTTAGCTACGGTGGTGTCTTCCCCTAGAGTGGACACATTTATATTAGTTTAAAAGTGTTTATATTGGCTTAGCTTGTGCCAGTAAATTTACCTCCCTCTGCTCTTCAGTCACTTCAACTCCTTCCCACAGCAATCAGTTTCTCTTGCAGTGCCTTTACCTCGCTCCTGGATTCTGCCCCTTCTCCTCACACCAAAGAGCAGGTCACTCAGATGTAAATGTACAAAATAAATTTGGGAGTAGGGGTGGGACAGGCTTACTCTGTCCAGGCTTCATGGAAGGAGCGGGCCTTCAGGAGGGACTGAATAGAGAAGAAGGTTAGTGGCTTTGCAGATGCAGTGCCTGCTTCAGCTCTGACGTGCAGCTTTGCAACAGGCTACGTTGGAGTATTGGTCTTTCCACAGCTATTATAGTGACCTGATATATTGCAAAGGAACAAGACAAAATATCTGAAAGTGAGGAAGCAACATACCTGCTAACTCCATTATGGATGTCTGTCCATTTTGGTGATACAGTCATACGGCCTTTGGCTTTATAAATGCCCTGTGGCCCTGTTCTCATATGGCTGCACTTAAATCCTTGGTCGCACTGAAGGAAGATCCCTGGGTAGCTCTTCCTGTGTGGGCATTTTAGGCATATCATCCCCCCTGCCACCCATAGATACACCAGCTCTGTACTTAGGTTTTTTTCCTACCAAATGACACTGGTGACCATTGCTCCCACTTTACACTGTCAAATGATAACATTTTACTGGCAACTTGGATGCCAGAAATGGAATTGAGACTCTCAAACTTAGGATAAGGCTCATCCTCAAAGAAGAATAGATACAGTGACCATGCAAAGTTTGAAAATAATTAGGTTCCCAATGTAAAAGTTGTAGAGGATTACATTTGTTGGCACACATGCAGTACATGTGCACATTCATGTTTAGGAACTGCAGAAAGTGCATGCACTAGACATGGCTAACTATCTGGGGAGGAAGATGCCATTTTGTGCAAAAATGATGGTGTCTGCTAGCGTGGACCGATGAGTACACATTGTCTCAGGTAAAGCTGCTTTACTGCCGGAGCCAGTGCAATTTTGTGTAAAATCTATCTGCCTTCCAGTTGTTCGGTCAGTAGGGGGAAAAACAGTATGTCCTTTTTTCTGCAGGATCATTTTTGTACAAAATCCCTCAGCCAGCATAGTCAGCTGTGGTGTCTAGAATCGCACAATGCCCGTACACACCTCTTGTGATTCCAGGTCAGGTGAGAGTATCTGCCCTACCCCTTCGCTACAGCTTTCTACCCTGGGTTCTAGAGGTGGAAATAGGCATCCCCCAGATCTCTCCCACACCCTCAATGCAGGCCTTCATGTGGGAATCCAGCCGCATCTAAAGCCACACGGATGTTGAGTCAATTCTTCGGGTGAGGTGTATGTGTGAGCCCATATACATTTTCAGGGCCACCAATATATTGAGTGCTGTGTGTGCCTGGAAGAAAACATATGTATAAATAATAATAATTAATTGTTGGGTCGTAGTATGTTTGAGGAGGGATTTGAATGAAGGCGGTGGAGGGGAGATTTTTTGGCAGGACAAGTGGAGATTCGAAGTGTAAGAGTAGCCTTGAAGGTGTGAGGATGAGATGGGGAAGAGATGCCAGGTACTGGGGCTTTAAGGATTTCTTATGTTAAAATGTAAATGTAATGACCATGCCACTTGAAGAAAAAGTTCTCCTATAATATACAAAATGGAACATATCTTCCAACATAATCTCTGAGGGGAGGATGTGGGAGGGGACAGTGAATGGGGAAGATGGGGAGAAGATGGGAAGGAGGGGAAATGAGACTGCTCTGGAGAAAGCAATAGGGAAAGAAGGGGAATAGGGAGAAGAAAAAGAGATGGGTGAATTGTAACGGAGAGAAGCAGAGGAAGAGGGGGACAGGGATAAGAGAATGGTGGGGGAGAATGACAGGCAGAAGGGTGAAGTGGGGAGGGGGAATGGGAAAGGGGAGATGGAGAAACTAGGGGGAGGGGAAACAGGCTGGGAAAGGCTGCAGAGGAGGAAAAAAATGTTACTGCAAGTCTCCTGATGTCATTGAATTGCCTGGAGAGCCATCTACTGTCCACAAGCAGAACTGCAGCCCATTGAGTGAGGGTAAAAGCGCTGGCGTGGTGAGTCTGTCAGTTCAATCACTCCCTGGTGCTGGGCACACACTGAGCTTGTCACAGATCAGTAAGTGATGCCAGAGAGTGAGTTGAGCTGGAAATGGCTGGGCCAGCTGCCTACAGCCGGAGGGTAACAGAGCAGGCTCCAGAGATTCCCCCCCCCCCATTGGGATGCTCCCTTCTGCCCTTCGGGGACTGATGCTTGCCTAGCATTGCAGGAGCTTGGTGGTAACACCTGCCTGGGCTGCTCCACCCCCTGCCACTGCAAGCCCCGTGTGATAAGTTAATCTCCAAGGCCCAGATACCGCTGCACTCCCTGGGCCTGACACCCCAGATGTTCAGATCCAGCTGGGGAGCTGAGACAGCCCAACAAGAAGTTTTGAGGCAGATGGCCTGTGGGGTTGGGACCAGGCCAAAAGCAGCAGCTATGTCTGAGCAGTGCCTGATAGTTTGTCACTCTTTGTGCCAACAGCATGTGTCCCTCTGGAAGCCGCCTCTCCAGGGGAACCATAGCTTTCACCCACTGCAGTCATATTTTTGACACCAGTGGCTGGAAAACATATTTTGCTGAAGGGTTAGAATGGCAGGGGATCCCCTGGCCTCCTCGGTATCTCAAGGGGAATAAAGTTCTAATCAAAATCAAGCAGCAGAAGGAAGAATCCTCTCCAGTAATGTGCTTGGTACAAGCTGAAACGCTGGCAGTACATACTATCAGGCTGCCTCGTGTCGCTGCCTTGGCCACATCAAATGCAGCTCAGATGAGAACATCTTCCGTGCATGCCTCCAGCTGTGCCAGCCCCCACCTACCATGAAAGCTTTGTTACAGCGCTGTGGAAAACATGTCAACCTCGGCTGTGCTGGGAGCTTTCTCAAAGCATTGTACAGTGATTCTCCATTAGGCCCCTGAGCAGTACTGCGGCACAAGTAATAGTTGTGTTACCCCTATTGTCAGCAGCAGCGTCTAATGCATCCCTAAAAGCACTGTGTTAACTGTACCAGGTCTCCCTGCTGCTAAAGGTCTGGCATATGCCTTGGTTATCTCATTCACTGGCTACCTTAACTTCCTCCTCTTTGCCCTTCCTCATTTTCTGGTCTCTAATTCACCCAAAACAATCTTCCTCTCCCTCTGTTCTCACCCCACCATCCTCTCCTCATAGTGCCTCACCTGCGTCCTCTCATTTTGCATCTAGTTCAGGCTCCTTATCCTCCCCATCAATGCTCTGCACATATCTTCAGCAGGCCCCTGCATGTGTCAGCTTTTATTCTCTCTTGCACTGGTTCTCATGCTCTAGGCACTGCCTTATGTTTCTCCCACTATGGCTTTGTGCCTTTTCATTATACCAACCGCTAACCTACAAACAGCCGCCTTCCTATGGTCCAGGCCATCTCCGGTTTCTCCTTTGGCTGCTTTCTTACGACACTCCTTTTGCTTAGTCTTCTCCCCCTGATCATCTCCGGGGTGCTGTCAGCTCTCATTCTTGTGTCTGACCCTTAATTATTTGGGTGCTGTCCATCTAATTTAGATTCCAAACACCTCGGATCAGGAACCTCATCTTCCTACATGCCAATGGACTATGGGACTACTACTAATTGCATCAGCAGCCCTGACAGCATGCTTCAGTGCCACAACCCCTCAGACCTCAGCAGCGTGGAGAGCTTCTCCACAGAACAGGGTTACCCATGTCAACCACACCCACCCTGATAGCTTCCTCACAGCATTGTGTCAGCCATGCCAACTCTTCCAGCAGCGAGCGCATCCTCACACCTCTGCCTCCAGCATGTCAACCCCAGAGCAGACCTGTCTGGCAGCACGGTGCATGTCACCTATTAATTTCTGCCTCACACTTCTACTCATCTCATCTCTATGTTCCAGACATCCAAGATGTTCTTTCTCACCAAGGGGATCCTTACCAATCTGGTTCATGTCAAACTAAATGAGACGTAATTAGGAATAATTATGATACGACAAGGTCTGGAATGAGGAGCAGATGGGGCTTCCCCCAGGATGCTCCAGGTCTGATTTCAGGGGGCCAGAGGGGGAGCCGTGGTGATCTTAATGATTTCCTGTATTCCTGCCAATGGAAATTGCGTGGATGAATACAGTGTCATGGTCAGCAAACTGCATGCAGCACAGAGAGGAAATCCGGCACTGTTATACAGCTGCCTCTTGCTTATCATGCCCATGTTCTGTTTCTGAAGGTATTACAGCACCCTACTGGGCTGTTCACTGGGCAGGGAGGAGATGAAAAGGAAAGGAAGATGGGCGGTTAGTTAGGCAAAAGCAAAGCAGGGAGGGGCCTCAGGTGCAAAAATGAGAGCAACAGAAGGACTTTCCTTTAGGCTTTTCTATTTAATAAACAGCCAGCCTTAAGCTAAACTGTTCCATCTTTCTAAACCACATGATGGGGGCTCTCCATGATGGGGGATTCCCAACGTGGAGCCCACTGTGAAGCAGAATACGTAGTGTGGAAGACCCAGCTCTTGGCTTTCCATGAAGAGAACATTGGCAGGGAACAAGGGAGTGGCCTCACTTGTTTTGTTGCTGGAGATGCCAGTTGACTTTGTCAGTACAGTACATGGGTGTGGGGTGGACTCTGGAGTCCGTAGCTAAACAGAGTTGTGGGTCTGCATGTGCATCCACAGAGGGATGGAAGGTTCAAAGGCAAGAGCGCAACCCAGGGCCAAAGTGGACATTCGCCTCCTACATTTAAAATAGTGTCATCCTAAAGAAAATCCCATAGCACTGTGCTAAAGCAATCCCAGTTACCAGCCCCTTTCCCTATTGCAATAACCTCGATCTCAGAGGGCAATTTATCTGAGATTTATCACCACCACATATCTGGATCCGTGCCTTAGGGAATCTATCTAATTTAACTATACAGCACATGTGGTGGCGATATCTTGCACTCTGCTCTCTAATCCATCTCCCGTGGGGCTACTTTTAACACTCTAAACAATTGAGTGGCTTCCAACAGCTGATACAGATTTACTGTTTAAAACAAACTGCCTGAGAAATAGCCTGCCCTGGAACAGTGACCAGTTCATATATTTCCTAGTCATAGATTTGAAGGTGAAAAAGGACCATTATGATCATCTAATCTCAGCTCTTGCATAGCACTAGCCATAGACTAAAGGGCTGATATCGTGTAGCCCATCGGGGCTTGAAAGAGGATCTCTGTGCCATACCGAGCAGGAGCAGACCCTAAACTTTTGCTTTGTCATCTGTGGAAAGTCTACTGGAGGTGACTTTTTTAAAGGGTTCTGAGCTACATCTGTTATATTTCTGTCCCTCTGAGGCCTGTGCATTTGGATTGTTGGAGCCTGGTTCTTTCCTGCCAGTTTTGCACCAGCATAAACCCATTGACTTCAGAGCATTGCTTGTTTTACTGTGGCTTCATGAGGCACTAGTCCTCTCTGTTGTCATTCTCATTGCTAATTCCGTTGCTTTTCTTTTGTCTGTACACTTGTTCAGAGGTGAAAGTCCCTAACTTATATGTAGGCTTGGAAGGATTAGATTTTTATCGGGAAATGTCGGTAAATGTTGATTTCATGGACACACAAATCAATGAAAAAATATTTCCATTCCTGATAATCTATATTTACAGAGAGGCAAAGTAAGAAAAATGCTGCTTGAGAACATCTTAGGCCTTGTCTACACTACGAGAGTAGTTCGATTTTACTTAAATCGAATATTTGGAATCGATATTGCAAAGTCGAACGTGTGTGTCCACACTAAGGACAGTAATTCGACTTTGTGANGGCCTTAGAGTTTGATTTAAGGATTTCTACTTTGTATATTTTGACGTGTGATGTTGACAATTTGTGTTTTAACTGTTATAAAGCTTTAACTTTTTGAATCTCAGTGTCAACTCTTATTAAGTAATTATTGTCTGACTCCCCAATTGTCTGCCCCTGCCAAAATGTCATGTAACTGAAAATTTAAATAGATGAAAATTGAAAAAAATACTTAAAAATAAACATTGATATTATCTGTCAGGGGGAAAAAAATCTGCCAAGTCTACATATATTACGCACCATGTTTAACTAACTGTGTCTGTCACTTGCTGAGTTGAGAAGCATCAGTCTTGTAAGCCAGGAACTTTAATTTTCCTAAAGGATTTCTCATGTAACTCTTGGAATAGGCACTGTTCTAACAGAATGCTCCATGAACCTCATTTCTATTCTGCTTGTGGGGGGCTTAAAAATATGCCAAGGAAAATCAGGACGACTGTATGGGCTTGACTTCCTCTTTACTATTTTATTAATTATCATCATTATTATTGATTTAATAATTGTACTGTGATTGTACGTAGGAGCCCCCATTGTGGACCAGGACCCCATTATGCAAGGCACTGGACAAGCACACAACAACAACAGTCCCTGCTCCATAGCGCTTACTGTCTTGGGGCAGATCCTCAGCTGGTGTGAGAAGTCATCGTTCCATGTAAGTCAGTGGAGCTGTGACTGTGTACACCAGCTGAGGAGCTCTCCCCTAGATTTTGTCATTACCTTTAAGCTTATAGTTATAGATCAGAAAGGTGGGCTGAAGCACCGAGCCCCGCACCCCCAGCTGGGCTGAAGCCTGGAGTCCCATGCCGTGAGCCCACCCTGAGTAGGGCTGAAGCCCCAAGCCCCGTGGGGCTGAAGGTAATAGATCACCCTTTTTTCTAGTTGGGCGGGGGGGGGGAGGCATGGTTGTTTTTTTTTTTTTAAGTCCATGTGGGGTCACCAGCATGTAGGTATGTCTATGTGGCAGCGGGGAGGTGTGATTCCCAGCCCAGGTAGACAGATTGGTGCTAGCTCAGCTCAAGTCTGTCTACCCAGCAATAACACCTCCTAGCTGCAGCGCAGACATGCCCGTAAGGGCAAGAAGCTGCAACGTAGACACTGGGACAGATCTACAAAGCTGTTTAGGCAAAAAGATGCCAATAGGCAGCTTGTAGGATTTGCAAAAGTGCCTAAGCAAGTTAGTCAATGGGAGGTAGGCACCTACCTCGCTTAGGTTCTTTTGTAAATCTCTCTCGGTGCCTAAATACTTTTGTAAATCTGGCCCACTCATTAACATTCTATTCCAGTTTACAAAGCCTCTTGCTGGCATCACTGATCATTCCTTCCAGGCTCTCGTGCTTTTGACTTGGGATTGCACCTAACACACAGAACCTTACATCAGGATAAATGATAGGGTAGAAGCAGATCAAGCAAGAATTGGTGCCCTCATCGGTGTCTCAGCTCCTCTGTGGTAGCCTGAACCATACCTGACAGCAGACGGATGGTGGACTCCCTGCTCCATTCCCTGACTAGCCGATCCAAGGGCTCATTCTCTGTGTGGGAATTTCAGGATGAATCAGCAATAGTATCCAATGAATCCAAATGCTTGATGGATATCATAAAGGTGCCTTTGGACTGACCATTCCTGCAGTGCTTTTGTTCTGTCTTCATCATCATCTTCTACCACCGCAGCTGACAGGATGTGCACCAGGAAGGATATTTGCTTCTCAGCTAATGACTCTGCATTTCAGCTTGAGACCTTCGTTCTGTCGACATTTAAAGACTAGATGCAGCCTCTCTAAAGGAGTGTCAGAATCTTCAAGGAATACCATGTATCATTCAGCTAAATCAGCAGGAGGTCAGAGACATAATCCTAAGGACTATCTCCATTAACCGTTGTATGGTTCCTAGGCTCTGTATAGTTCCACACAGCATGAGAATCCCTTTCTGAAGACCAGTTACTGCTCTCTTGGGGGCTTGCCCTGGGTATCCAAGGAAACCTTGGAAGGAAGCAGAAGTCAAATACAGGGTAAGCAGTGCACTGAAGCAGTCTTCTACACAGGGCAGGGAGCAAGCACTTCTGCTGGTCATGGTGTAAACCAAACCCATTCTCTCATCTCCAAATACCTCTGAATGCTGGAAAAGAAGAAGAGCACACGAGGTCAAATATCCTGAATATTCTCATTTATGTTCCAAGTGGGGTCTGCGGGCTGCTGAACCCACTGACTCACTGGAGTGCTCATAAAGAGCTGGGAGAGTTTGAACCCTCTCTGTCCTCCACATCATTTGGAGGTGCAGGGGACAGAGAATGAACCTCTTGGCTACACTTACCTTCTGTGGGAACAGTGGAAGAAATGTGTTGCTGGGCCAGCTGCCTGGATTACCAATGGTGGGAGAGGATGCAGAGAGAAGTGATCTGCTGCTTCCATCCATATGAGAGATTTGGGAAGAGAAGCCTCCCTTCCACTCTAATCTATTAGCATAATGGGGCAGGGGAGACACTTCAGAGCAACACTTAGGGCATGGCTACACTTGTGAGTTCGAGCGCATTAAAGCAGCCCAGTGCGTTCTAACTCATGACCCGTCCACACTGGCAAGGCAAGTAGAGCGCTCTGACTCCACGGCTAGAGCCCTCCTGGTACTCCACCTTGGCGAGTGGAATAACGTTTGATGCACCCCCGCTGGAGCACCGCAGCACTAGTGCGGATGCCCTGGTCTGTTAATGCGCTCTGATCGGCCTCCAGAAGTGTCCCACAATGCCTGTTCTAGCCATTCTGGTCATCAGTTTGAACTCTACTGCCCTGCCCTCAGGTGACCAACCATCAGACCCGCCCTTTAAATTCTCTGGGAATTTTGAAAATCCCCTTCCTGTTTGCTCAGCAAGGCATGGAGTGCTCTCAGCGAATCTTTCCAGGTGACCATGCCTCCCCACGCCAGATGATCCCCAGTATGAAGCAATGGCGAGATGCTGGACCTCATCCGTGTTTAGTGGGAGGAAGCTGTCCAGTCCCAGCTGCGCTCCAGCTGTAGGAATTACAATACCTTCGGGCAGATATGGGACATGATGGAAAGGGGTCATGACCGGGATGCACTGCAGTGCAGGGTTAAAGTGAAGGAGCTGCGGAATGCCTACTGCAAAGCCCGCAAGGCAAACTGCTGCTCCGTTGCTGCTGCCGCGACCTGCTGTTTCTACAAAGAGCTGGACACGATACTTGGGGGTGACCCCCACTCCGAGTACCACCATGGACACTTCAGAGCCCAGTTCAACAAGACAGGAAGAGGAGGAACAAAGCGGAAGCGAAGGTGCTGAGGCAGAGGAAGACACCCCGGAATCCCTAGATGCATGCAGCCAGGAGCTGTTCTCAAGCCAGGAGGAAGATAGCCAGTCATGGCGGCCGGTGCTTGGGGAAGGACAAACACCAGAGGAGGTGCCCAGTAAGTGGCTTTTATTTTGGGAAGGAAATTGTTCAGTGCGGGCTCTTGGGGTGAAGAGGGTTAGGGCTGCATGCATGGCTAGATGCAGAATAGGGTGTTGGTGTGCTCTCTCACATCGCGGTAATCGGCCTCAGTGATCTCTTCGAAGGTCTCAGCCAGAACTTGGGCAATGCGCTTGCACAGGTTTCTTGGGAGAGCCACTATGGTCCTTGTCCCAGTCAGGCTAACATGTCTGTGCCACTGTGCCGCGAGGGGCAGGGGGACCATTGCTGCACACAGGCAAGTTGCATATGGGCCAGGCCGGAAGCCGCATTGTAGTAGAAGACCCTCCCTTGCTTCCTAGGTCACCCTCAGAAGTGAGAGATCTTCCAGGGTGAACTCCTGTGGAAAATGTGGGTACAGTGTTCAGTATAGGGGCCCCCTGCAGCTGTTGGCTCTCCCCAAGGCACAGAAATCCAGAGGACTGTACAGCCATGAAACAATCAGTCCCCCTGGACCCTGTGCTTACTCACCATTTTGGGGCTCGCTTTGAGACGGGCAAATTATGCTATTTTGTAGACTGTGCTTGCCCTCCTTAAGTACGGGGGAATCATTGCTCTATCTGGTGTGAACGATGCTGTCTCAGTTAAGTGTTTCATTTTGCATTTACAGATGCAACCTTGAGATTTCAGCCATCTGTGTTATCACCGGCCGAGAGGCTGCAAAGATTCAGAAAGAGGCCACGTAGAAGCAAGGAAGACATGCTGCATGAAGCAATGCAGCAGTCACTTAACGAGAATCTAAAGGTGGAGGGAGAGTGAAAGGAGAATCCACCAGCAGAATGAGGAGCGCCGGCACAAAAGCACGGAGTTCCGGCAGCAAAGCACAGATCATCTGATAAGCATCATGGAGCGCCAAACGGACTCGATCCAGGTGCTCATAGCCAGGCAGACTGCGCACCACAGCGCCCCCCCTCAGCCTTTGTCCCAAAACTCTTTCCCTTGTGCCCCCATGTCACCTCCAACCCACTTCCCCCAACATCCGGGTTCTTATCGCCACCAGCTGCCTCCAACATTTGTAGCTTCCCCATCCAGCCCTGAAAACTACAACCCTTACCCACTGCACTCAACCCCCATCACCATGCAGTATAGCCATCCTGAAGTGCACACTCATTGCACAGCACTCCAGACAGGACATATGCAAATCTGTGATTGTACCGTTCCCACCCCATTCCCTTGCCCTTTCTGTTTCCAAAGCAATTGTTTCTCTTCAATAAATGAATTTTCTTTTCAATAAATAGATGTTTTGGCTTTGAAAACATTCTTTATTATTGCATAAAGTAAAAAATACCTTAGCCCAGGAAAGCAACAGCCACTGCAAGTAAGCGTAGCAAACACAGATTCCTACTAACATTGGAACCACTGCACTTCACTCCTGTTCAGGGCACCAGACATTACTGGTGGCTTTCAGCCTCAAATTTCTCCCTCAAGGCATCCCTAATCCTTGCAGCCCCGTGCTGGGCCCCTCTAATAGCTCTGCTCTCTGGCTGTTCAAATTCAACCTCCAGGTGTTGAACCTCTGAGGTCCATGCCTGAGTGAAGCTTTCACCCTTCCCTTCACAAATGTTATGGAGGGTACAGCATGTGGATATAACAGCAGGGATGCTGTCATTGGCCAGGTCCAGCTTCCCAAACAGAGAGCGCCAGCGGCCCTTTGAACAGCCAAAAGCACACGCTACAGTCATTCTGCACCGGCTCAGCCTGTTGTTGAACCATTCTTTGCTGCTGTCAAGGCTCCCTGTGTAGGGTTTTATGAGCCATGGCATTAAAGGATAAGCAGGGTCTCCAAGGATCACAATGGGCATTTCAATTTCACCTACAGTGATCTTCGGGTCTGGGAAAAAAGTTCTGGCCTGCAGCTTCCTGAACAGGCCAGTGTTCTGAAAGATGGGTGCGTCATGCACCTTTCCAGGCCAGCCTGCGTTAATGTCAATGAAATGCCCACGGTGATCCACAAGCACCTGGAGAATCATAGAGAAATACCCCTTCTGATTAACGTACTCGGAGGCTAGGTGGACTGGTGCCAGAATTGGAATATGCGTCCCATCTATCGCCCCTCCGCAGTTAGGGAAACCCATTTGTGCAAAGCCAGCCACAATGTCATGCACGTTACCCAGAGTCACGGTTCTTCTGAGCAGGATGCGATTAATGGCCCTGCAAACTTGCATCAACACGATTCCAACCATCGACTTTCCCACTCCAAACTGGTTAGCGACCAATCGGTAGCTGTCTGGAGTTGCCAGCTTACAGACTGCAATAGCCACCCGCTTCTCCACGGGCAGGGCAGCTCTCAATCTCATGTCCTTGTGCCGCAAGGTGGAGGCGAGCTCATCACACAGTCCCATGAAAGTGACTTTTCTCATCTGAAAGTTCTGCCACCACCGCTCGTCATCCCAGACTTGCAGGACAATGTGATCCCACCAATCAGTGCTTGTTTCCTGAGCCCAAAAGCGGCGTTCCATGGTGGTGAGCTTGTCCGTGAATGCCACAAGCAATCTTGTGTCATATGCGTTACTCGAGTCAATATCATCTTCGGAGTCCTCACTGTCAGTTTGGATCTTAAGGAGTAACTCGACTGCCAAACGTGACGTGCTGGCAAGACTCGTCAGCATATTCCTCAGCAGTTCGGGCTCCATTCCTGCAGACTGAAAGGGAAGACAGAGCGCGCAGCACAAAAAACGTTGAAAGATGGCGCCAAATGTGCACGGAAGCAGAGGGATTGCTGGGATGCAAACCGATGCATCACGGGGCGTTGGGACAAGACCCCAAATGGCCCACCCCCTCCGCCCCCTTCCCACAAGCCACAGCGCCAGAATGGGAAGTGGTGCTCTGTGGGATAGCTGCCCATAATGCACTGCTCCCAGTCCCGCTGCAACTGCCACAAATGTGGCCACGCCAGTGCGCTTGAGCTGTCAGTGTGGACAGACTGCAGCACTTTCCCTACTGCACTCTCCGAAGGCTGGTTTAACTCAAAGCGCTCTACATCTGCAAGTGTAGCCATGCCCTTAGGTAGGGCAGCATTGAACCCAAATGCTAGTGAATGTGAAGTTCCATGTTAGGCTGAATACCGGACTTTGGAGCCTGTGCAGATCCCTACAGAGTGTAGGTCTTGCTGGACAAAAGAAGTCTTGGCATGTTGTGAACTCATCCACCCATCCTTTTCATCAGAAGCAACTGACATTTTATCCTGTGATGCTGTATGGAATTGTGAGACATTTTATATTATTATTAATACCAATATTATAAAATTGCAGTGAATCATGCCAGATATGCCATGTAAGGTGTCAGTGGAAACATTATAATTTGCCAAGTATGATAGTTTTGTTTATATGTTTGCATCATCTTTTTATTGTGAGTTATAGATGTGTATGATATGTCTGTATTTAAAAGCTTGTGCTGTGTTTCTGGCTGACACCCCTAGACAGATTGGTATCAGCAGTGCCTCGCCTGTTTGATGGCCCATTAAGGGACATTAGCTGTACAATGAACCCATTGAAAAAAAGCCAAGGACTACACCTTATGACTCAGCAAGGCATGCAGGGACATGCCTATGGACAGAACTCTAAGTCTTTTCCATGCCATGTGCTGTGAAGCTTGTGTTTGGAACACAGGAAGTACAAGTCACATGGCAAAAGGAATATAAAGGGCAGCTACATCTTCTCCATTTTGTCTTTATTCCTGCTTCTTACTTCTGGAGTAACTTTTCTACAAACAAAGCTCTGAACAAAAGACTGAATGACCCATTCAAGGTGTGGATGTGTTCCAGAGGGACTTTCAAGCCAGGCAACTCACCAACACTGCTAAGAACATGATATATGGACTTTGTAGTCTTATGTGTGTATCTGATTGCTTGACCATTTAACAACTCTCTTCTTGTTCTTTCTTTTTTCTTTATAATAAACCATTCGTTTTAGATGCTAAAGGATTGGCTGGCAGCCAGGTAATTTGGGTAAAATCCAAACTAATATTGATCTGGTAACGTGGCTGGCCTTTTGGGGTCAGAAGAATATTTTGTATAATGAGCAGAATTTTTAAATTTCTCACTGTACTGGACCTCGGTGCTGACTGGGAGCCAGAGAACTGGAATGCAATAAAGGGGGCTGTATGATTTCTTTTTTTTTTTTTAGCTTCTTGATAACCAGTGGGGGGGATCAGGAGCACAGTTTGTGACTGGTTGGTGAGTCTAACTTCAGTGTTAACCACCAGTTTGGGGGAAATCCGCTTTCCTTTTTGCAGCCTGCCCTGACCTTGGCATTTTCAGTGAGGGCTACCATAGACATCCCAGGTCACATACCCTCCTGTCCTTTTCCTCTAGAGATGTGGCACTTGGACCTTCTGTAAAGTTGTAGAAACTTCTAAACATTGAGAGATAACTAACTTAAGAATCAAGTAGGTTTTCTAAGTCCAACCCAATTACTTGGCTTCAGAGAGCATTTTTTTCTGCATTTCAGTCTCTACCCCCCAACAATAAGCCAGAAGCATGTAATTTTTCTTCTTTGAGTTGGAACTCTCTCCAGGGCCTCTTAACCAGCTAACCAACATTAGTTTTAGTCAGATTGATCTCAAGCCTAATCATTGTTCTGGCCTTGCCCGGGTGGTTCCCAGCAGGGTTATCTCCAAAATAGCGGCTCCAAGTACAAAATTTAGCCAAATTATACCCCAAGGTCCCCAAACTATCCACAATTAATATGTAAATGAGGTACTGCCTCACTCAGTCAACTTTCCTTACTCTCCAGCAGAAAGCTCACTCAGGGTATGTCTACACTACGGGATTAATCCGAATTTAGATAATTCGGATTTGAGAAACAGGTTGTATAAAGTCGAAATGAGTGCGGCCACACTAGCACAGTAATTCGGTGGTGTGCGTCCAAGTACCGGGGCTAGCGTCGATTTCTGCACCGTTGCACTGTGGGTAGCAAATCCATAGCTATCCCATAGTTCCCGCAGTCTCCCGCGCCCATTGGGATTGTGGGTTAAGATCCCAGTGCCTGATGGGACAAAAAACATCGTCGCAGGTGGTTCTGGGTACAGTCTCACTTCCTCCCTCCCTCCCTCCCTGCATGAAAGCAACGGACGGCAGACAACCATTTTCGCGCCCTTTTTCCTGGGTGGGTGAACACTGCAGACTCCATACCACGGCAAGCATGGAGCCCGCTGAGGTCAAGACAGCACTCATGAATATTGCAAACACCTCGCGCGTTCTCGTGGAGTTTATGCTCAGCCAGGACCAGAAAAACGAGGAGAGGAGGCAGCGGCGGCGGCAGCATGATGAGGACATGGACACAGACACGGATACAGAATTCAGTGAAACCACAGGCCCCGGTGCTTTGGAGATCATGTTGTTAATGGGGCAGATTCTATCCATGGAACGCCGATTCTGGGCCCGGGAGACAAGCACAGACTGGTGGGACCGCATAGTGTTGCAGGTCTGGGACGATTCCCAGTGGCTGCGGAACTTTCGCATGCGTAAGGGCACTTTCATGGAACTTTGTGACTTGCTGTCCCCTGCCCTGAAACGCCAGAATACCAAGATGAGAGCAGCCCTCACAGTTGAGAAGCGCGTGGCGATAGCCCTGTGGAAGCTTGCAACGCCAGACAGCTACCGGTCAGTCGGGAATCAATTTGGAGTGGGCAAATCTACTGTGGGGGCTGCTGTGATGCAAGTAGCCAAAGCAATCACTCAGGTGCTGCTACGAAAGTTAGTGACTCTGGGAAATGTGCAGGCTATAGTGGATGGTTTTGCTGCAATGGGATTCCCTAACTGTGGTGGGGCAATAGACGGAACCCATATCCCTATCTTGGCACCGGAGCACCAAGCCACCGAGTACATAAACCGCAAGGGGTACTTTTCAATGGTGCTGCAAGCACTTGTGGATCACAAGGGACGTTTCACCAACATCAACGCGGGCTGGGCGGGAAGGGTTCATGACGCTCGCGTCTTCAGGAACACTACTCTGTTTAAAGGGCTGCAGCAAGGGACTTACTTTCCGGACCAGAAAATAACCGTTGGGGATGTTGAAATGCCCATAGTTATTCTTGGGGACCCAGCCTACCCCTTAATGCCATGGCTTATGAAGCCATACACAGGCAGCCTGGACAGGAGTCAGGAGCTGTTTAACTACAGGCTAAGCAAGTGCAGAATGGTGGTAGAATGTGCATTTGGCCGTTTAAAAGGCCGCTGGCGTTCATTATTGACTCGCTCTGACCTCAGCCAAAGAAATCTCCCCATTGTTATTTCTGCTTGCTGTGTGCTCCACAATCTCTGTGAAAGTAAGGGGGAGACCTTTATGGCGGGGTGGGAGGCTGAGGCAAATCGCCTGGCTGCTGATTACGCGCAGCCAGACACCAGGGCGATTAGAAGATCACACCATGAAGCGCTGTGCATCAGAGAAGCTTTGAAAACCAGTTTCATGGCTGGCCAGGCTACCGTGTGAAATATCTGTTT